>NW_020884881.1:16360956-16549107 GCF_003945725.1 Corapipo altera | reverse complement strand
CCTGAATCACATCACCCAGCGCCAGATCCAGATGCCTCTTAAACACTTCCAAGGATGGTGATTCCACCACCCTATTCCAGTGCCCGACCACCCTAACAGTGAAAAAATTTTTTTCTCATATTTATTTGAATGTCCAGTCTCAGGTTAAGGACATTTGCTCCAGTCACAGAATCACGGAATCAATTAGATTGGAAAAGATCTGCAAGATCATCGAGTCCAACCTGTGACCGAACACCACCTTGTCAACCAGACCAGGGCACCAGTCTTTCCTTAAACACTTGCAGGGACGGTGACTCCACAATGCCCTGGGCATTGCATTCCAATGTCTAATCACCCTTCCAATGTCTAATTACCCTTTCTGTAAAGAAATTCTTCCTAATGTCCAACCTAAACCTCTCCTGGCGCAGCTTAAGACTGTGTTCTCTTGTCCTGTCACTGGTTGCCTGGGAGAAGAGACTGACCCCCACCTGGCTACAACGTCCCATCAGGGAGTGTAGAGACCAAATAGGTCACCCCTGACCCTCCTCTTCTCCAGGTTAAACACTCCCAGCTCCCTCATTCCTTGCAAGGAGTGTGTGTAGGGGGGTGGTAAGCCACGAGAACCCCACAGGTCTGAGCATGTGTGGGCGAACAAATCCTGCTCACAGAGAGTGATCACCCACTCTGGGGTGCAGAGCGGGGTTTAAGTGGGTTAAGAAGAGATTTCGGGAGCAAGGACGGGCCGAGGGGGCTGTTCCCACAGGTCCTCATTGCATTCCACTTGTGGAGTGCTTGGTGCATGTGTGGGATGTGAGCTCCTGGGATGGACCAAGCCCGCTGCCCAGACTCTGAGGTTTCCTATGAAGATCACAAGTATGCCTGTGGAGTTCCTTGCTCTGGGATGCTCTCCTTCAGTAACAAAAACGTTGGGATTGGGAGCAATTTGGGCTGGAATTTAGCTGGAGCAGAGGAGACTCTGCACTCTGCACAGCTGTGCACACCTGTGCTGAATTTTGCCCAGAAACTGGACAGAAAGTCCCCTTTGATCCATGTTGTAACCATAAGCTGGTCAAGAAGGAAACCACGGGAATCAAAAGGACTTGACAATGGGCAAAATTTGGCCAACATTAGATTTTTCTGCATGCAGAGGCAAGACTGTGGCCCTGGGAAGCCAGAGCTTCCCTCAGGTGTCACCTCCGAGGGTCTCCATTGGTGTGTGGCCCATGGAGGGCTGCGGGTACTATGTAAGGAGTGTTGCAACCTGGCTGAGTTGCATCAACTGGTGACTTTTTTTAACCAAAATCTGGTTTTGAGCATGCTTCAGAAAAAAACGTGATCTTGTTTTGCAGCAGGTGGTGATGAGTTCAGCACAACTATAAAAGCTGTGCTGTGTTTCAGTACCTAATAGCCGGGGCATCCCTTGCCCCAGAGAATTTGCTCAAGTCAACCTTTTTCCACCACTGATTTGCAAAGCATCCCATTTTTTCATATGCATTTAATATATAAATCACTGGAATCTGGTATATCTTTAACAAGTCTGATTTCCAGTGTCTTCTCAGTTCATTTTCCTTTCTGAAAGTGCTTTGTGTGCTTCTAAAGACCCTTTCCCCAGCTGATTTAAGGCAGATGATTTTCACTCAAGACTTGTCTTGATTTACATGCCAGACAAGTTTTCCCCACAAAGGAGGGAATTTCCATGTTAGGGATAGCACAGGGCCCAGTTTTACATTTCCAAATAGATAAAACAGGCACTTTGCTTCATGTAATTTGCAGTTAAGTACCTAATTAGGTAATTGCCTGTTAATTCAAAGACTGCTTTTTGTGCAACTGGCTTTGAAAAAGTGCTGCCTAAAAACAAGCAGAAAGAGAAAAAATTAAAATGTTGCTTTTCTTGCCTAATTTTAATTACTCTTTTTATCTCCCAGTGAACGTAGTGCCCCTGGATCGTGGTGCAGAGGATCAGAGGTGCATGGGAGCTTCTGGCACTGAGCATATTTAGGAATTCACTAATATTTGTATAATTAATTGCTTTTCAGACTCCTCCATGTTGCACTCCAGAAGCATTTCAAGCTCCACACGCAGAAGCTGTTTCTCCATGAGCAGCTGTGGGGCATTTGGCTGGTGGTTTCGACAGCAGGCAGCAGAGATGAATCAAGGACGTGGCATCCGCAGTCATGACCTGGAATTTGAACTCTTTGGTGCCTCTCCCTCCTCCCAGAGGGATGGAGGGGAGGCGGAAGATCTCAGGATCTTCTGATTGCCATCGATCCAGCTGATTTGCTGAGCACTGGCCTCGTATTGTGCCTGTATGCTCTTTGAGAGATGATTTCAGTCTGAAAAAAAGCCTGTGAGTATCTTGAGAGCTGGAAATCGGATGCTCTGATCTCACATTTCTCCGGCATTTAGCCATTGTCTCTACCACCAGCACCTCATTAAAAAAAAAATTTAAAAAATCATGAAACATAAGAAAAACCATGAGATAAAAGAAAAGATGAATGTTGCTGATTTTAAGCCTTGACTTACAGGTTTTTTCGTTCTGATGTATTTGGAGGGGAGAGGGAATTGGATCATATTTTCATCTTTTTTCCCCCACATCCATGAGGACTAGACACTTCTTTAATAGAGAGGGAAAAAAATAAATTGAGATTTCCAAGTGGTAACATGACTGAAAGAAAATGTGAATACATGGAATTCATTCCAAGCTGGTGAGGTCTGGCAATGCTGCCATGTGTTACACTCAGGAGTGGGAGAGAGGCACTTGCACTGTGGATGCCATGCTAGTGGCTGCCCCCGTCCTTCTCCGTGGTTTCTGGGGGTGGGATGGTCACATCTGAAGACAGAGTTGTAGGAAAGAGTCTCCAAGAAGAAAAACACATGGAAGGGTATCCATGCAGCCCTTTAGTACCTGTATGGATGTGAGCTAAAGCTAAACAGGACCAGGGTATGGAGATGGGCACTGTGCATAATTGACTGCCCTGATTAATTAAAAGCAACTTCTTGGCACGGGCGATGATGGAGCATCCTCAGATGGATCTGCACGTGTCCCAGTGGACATGTGCACCAGTCCCTCCTGACTGTGCTGGGGTGAGGCTGTGCACGGACAGATGGCAGGCAGGAAAGCAGCTTTGCCAAAAAAACCAAGCCAAGAGGGAGCAGCCACATCTCCACTGCAGCTTCAGGCTGATGTTGTGGCACCAGCACACATGTACTCCATGCTTCTGCAGGGGTCCCACGCTTGAAGCAGCTGCTGGAAGATGTGTGGTATCAGAAAGGGAATCCTGTGCACCCAGGGAATGTCCTTTGATTCAGGATTATAAGCAAAACCCTAACAAAGTAGTGATGGATCCAACAGCCCTGGGCAGAGCCCACACTGCTGGATCCACCTGCTTCATGGAACATTTTCCTAGAGTTAAGTAATGGTTTTCTAAAAATTTATCAAATTGCCTTTTTTTTTTTTCCCCCAAAGGCTTTTTTTGCCATCTGTGTGCAGAATCTCCAGCAGAAATTCCAAGATCTGGAGTGATTTTGTCCCATGCCATGAGAACGATCTGCTCTGCACACCTTAGGCCGTGCAAAAAGGAGAAAGAGAAGACAGTAGAGCTTTCTGTGAGTTCTCTTTGAGCTCTCTGTGAGCCTAATCACTCATCAAAGGCAGCTGCCTCCTGTGCTGACCTGAGGACATGACAGACATCTGTAGCCTTTACAGGTGCAGGGCCTGCATTTCATCGGTCTTTTTTCCTTGGGTGACTTGGAGCATGGATTATTAGCAGCTCAGATTTCTTTGGCCACAGTGCTTTGTTGTGTACACATCCGGGTTAAATCTAAGCAATATTTCTGATCCATGTAGGCTTCTGACTTGGTTCTACATCCTCGGTGTTTACAAAATGATCAACATTTGCGCTCTCCTGTTCTTTTCCTTAAATGTCAGCAGAAACTATTTTTTTTTTGTAATAAACAATGCAGCCTCCCCCTGCAATGTTTGTAACCAAGAAACTGTGGCATCACAAGAGCATGAGGAAATATTGCTGATTAAATCCAGAGTAAGAAATGACAGTGAAAGTGTTTGTGATTTTTTTTTCCTTGCAGAATCACAATGAAGTGGCTGGTAAAATGGGACCAGCTGGTTCAGCCCCACTTGGGCTGAATACAAGGTTTAATGCACTGAAACTACTTCCACTGGCATGTGGGGCTGGTCATATGCTTTTGATATGAAAACTCTTAACTGTAGCGTGACAATTTAATTTCTCATGTGAAACACGTCTCACATCACAGCTTTTCCCCCACCTCTTTCTGTTTTGACAAAGCAAAGCAAGTTTGGGCTATTGTTGGCTCTCTTTGCCTTGTTTTTGTCTTTTTCCTGAATCTCATTAATATACAAGCAGTATTAAATAATAATGATGCCAGTAGTGACCTCTGCTGTGCCTTGGTGTCTGCTCCCTTTTGCTTCCAGGAGCAGATGTTGTCTGTCTTTGTTTTCTGTCACCAAATGGGGACTTTGCCCCTTTAACCTTTGATAAGGTGCCTTAATAGCCTCTAATGTGAGATTTTATCACAAGCCAAGTAAAGGATATCCGCCTAGTAGCTTTTATTAAATGTTCCCATCGTGTTTTACAGCAGTTTAAGGAAGTCCAGTTTCCTCTGTGTTTTTGCAGGTAGTATTTATCCCCTGCAGCCAGGTGAGCATCCACTATGGAGGGAGCATCCATGAGCAGAGCTGCTGTCCAGGGCTCTGTCCTGGATGCTGCTCCAGCACCGAGCCCTAACCAACCTGCACCACAAACCAGTCAAACAGGGTGATGCTATGAATGATCAATGGGGTCCGACAAGACTCACCTGGACCCTGTTTTCCAGGGATTGCTGATGTGAGATGGGGAAGGTGGTGTGTACACAAATGCTGCTGGGGTCTTGGTGCTTGTTCTCCTCTCGCTGTGTGCATGGCCAGGAGCCACTGGGTGCTTTTGCACCAGCAGTTAAATGCTGTAACGCTGTAAATCTGCTCTAACCCTTCCTATGAAGAGATACCCTTGCTACGTCCTTCCCTTCCTCATCCCTTTTGCAGCATTTCATACTTTGCTCCTGCACTCAGCCACCCCGAAAACCCCAAGGGAAAGTCCACTTCCCAGTTTCTACCTATTTATTTACCTGGGCATATACATGGCTCGCATGAACAGCCATCAGCCCCGGGCTGGGGTGGTGAGGGCTCTCCCTGGGGCAGGCAGGCTGCATTGCATCTTAGGTGGGAGTGTGCCTGGCTCTGGGAAGCCTTGTGGGCAATTTGGGAAGATGGCACTTTGTGGCTGGGATGTGCCTGTGTGCTCTCCCATGACCTCTTGCAGCATTAGGGGTGGCTTCTGCTGAATCCCCCTTGGCCTTACCCACAATTACATTGGATTTGGTATTCCCACCCCTGCCTTTGCTGTCTTGGCCTGTTTGACACCTTGCCATGTCACACCTGGGGAACATTTCATCGACGCTCTTTCTTCTGCCAGGCTGGGGCAGCAGCAGACACAGAAGAGCTGCTGTTTCTTACTGATCATCACATGGAGAATAAAACAAGCACACAGGGCTGGTTGATGCAGCAGCCTCTGCCACGCTCCCCTCAGCACTGCTGCCCAGCCCTCAAAGGAACCACCTCCTTCCCCCTCCAGACCTGGAATTTTACCTGTGCCGACAACATCTGCTTTGGCGGACAAGCCTCGTGCCTCGCATTGCCTGTTAGCACTCTCCTTGTGTCCCTCACCCTTTGTAGGGCTTTGTTTCCCCAAGCCACATCCCATCACACTGCTCCTGGGCATCCCCAAAAATTTGCCACTTCCTGTGGCTGGGACGTGCCCTGGGCAGAGCCGCTCCTGCCACGTGGATGGCACCGTCACAACCCCATTATCACCAGCACGGGGGTGCTTCAGCCCCATGCACAGCCAATACACCCTGTGCTTTCCTGTGCCAAGATTCTTGCCAAGGCTGCAGCCTATAAATAATCCAGGAGTCTCACCTCCTGCTCGGCTCCACACGCTGCCACCCTGCTTTGTTTCACAACGAGCGTGCGATCCCGCCAGCCAGACCTGCAGCCACCCGATACAGGCTCCCTTGGGATAAGCCTTGAACACTGACTTCCCAAATTACTGTCTGGAGCGATGGGTGCAGCCGAGCTGAGCCAGCAATCCTATTCCAGCTGCTGGCACTCGCTGAAACATCTGCCTCGCCTGCATCGTGCCTGTTGATGGAGCTGCGAGCAGCTCCCGGCATGTCATTTGGGAATATAAATTGAGTTCTTCCGAGCTGGAACCACCTGCTTCAGATAATTTCTTTGGCAAGGAGTCCTCTCTTGCTCTCCATCCAGGATTTTTGTGCCTCCCACCACTGCCAGCCCTATGCTGTCGCTGGTGGGGGGAGGTGGTATTGATGGGTGGGAGTTTAGGTGGATCCGTGAGAGAAACGTCCTGCTGCCAAAGCACAGCAGAGGGAAATGTGCTGTTTAAACCATGAAATTGTAAAATCACAGACTGGTTTGTGTTGGAAGGGACCTTTAAAGTTCTTCTAGTCCAATCCCCCCGCCATGGACAGTGACAACTTTCACTACAGCAGGTTTCTCAAAGCCCCATCCAACCTGGCCTTGAACACTTCCAGAGATGGGACATCCACTGCTTCCCTGGGCAGCCTGTTCCTGTGCCCCACCACCCTCATCACAAAAAACATCTTCCTTGTGTCCAATCTCAATCAGCTTAAGAGACCTCTCAGATCTGGCAGCAGGACTGATGCAGAGGCAGTGGGGCTTCATCCAGAGGAGTTTGCCCAGATCCTATCAAGATGCAGGTGGGACATGCTCCTCTCTGCCACCACTGATAGGCTGAAGGCCTCAGCTTGGATTCTGTCTTGCTTTAGGTGCTTGGGTTTTGAGGCATTGATGCTGAACTGAGGCTGGTTGGATGAAGGAGCAGAGAAACAAGCAGCTCCCAGGGAAAACAGGCAGCTGTTGCAAGGATCAAAATGACCTTGGCAACCCTGCCTGTTCTGCTTGCGGGAAAGGAAGGGGGTGGGAGTAATGGGTGCTGCTGCCCTCAGCTTCCCTTTCCCCTCCATAGAGTGACACACAGCCCTCCAGGTCTTTCCCCGCCCCTGCTCCTTCTTCCACCCCAGCAGTATCCATTAGATGAGCATCTAATCCAGATCCAATAAACACACTTGAATTGTTGTCTGCCAAAACAGAGCTGGATCCCACCCGGAATTGTGCCAGCTAGGCACCCAAACTTGAGCAAATGGGGAAAAGCTGTTTGTACACCTAATTGTTGGGAAACAGGTGTAACATCATCAAAGCACTCTCAGGGCTGCAGGTGGGGTGCCCTGGAAGAGCCCAGGTGTGCCCAATGCAACCACTCATCTCCTCAGGGATAACCACTGTGCAATGGTGTATTTTTCCCTTTGGAAAAGCAAAACCAAACCAAACCCAAATGCCTTGGTGGTTTGCTCTCCTTGAAGGGTTGGATGTGAGCATGTTGCCATAAGAGTCTCACAGCAGAGGAGGAACATAAACATCTCTCATGCATCCCGTCCAGCCAGCGGGGAGAGCAGGGTTTGCAGAGCCGAGCCTGCAGGCAGCGGCTCCCTCAAGAAACTCCTGGAAAGCCCCTGATTTACATGCACCAAGAGATGCAAAGGCTGTTTCACTGGAATTATTGATATTGGAGCTGCCAGGAGGTGAGACCCCTGTGGTGGGACTGGCTGGGACGTGGGGGTGGATGGAGGAGGGTGAAGCAGCCCCTGTATCCCCAAATTCAGCCCTGTGCTCAGCAGATGAGACCAGCAGTAGTGGAAAGCACTGTAGGATGGTGCTCCACATCATTCTAAAGGATTTTTTTTCCAGCATTTATAAGAAAAAACCACCAAAACAGACAGGGAGAGCAACGATCACCCATCAAATCTTCCAGTTTCTCCATTTATTTCTCATCCCCTGCAACTGTTTCCTTCCCCACCAACCCCCTTTCTCCCTGTGCAGCCAGTTTCAAGTGTGTTTTCCCAGGATTTGTGCCCAGAATTGGCATTAAGTAAACTCTCCACAGCAACATCCACCTTTGCAAGACCTCACACTTGGGTAGTGGGATAGGGCCATGGAAGGGGGCAAATGCTTGGAGTGGCTTGGGGATCCCTGGGGAGAGGCATCCCTCTGGGTGAAGTATTTTCCTATGCAGATGGGAAAGCAAAGGTGCTTGGGGGAGCAGCGAAGCAAAGACCAGCAAACAGCCTCAGCAGTGGCTGCTTTGATTTCCAGAAATGCAATTAACACCTGACCCAATGCAACTCCACTCCAGAGAGTGAACCAGCAGGAAAGAGCTGCTCTTTCCAAATGCAAAGTGTTGCCCCAAGCCCTGTCCGCCTCTTGCTTGAGTGATGCCTGTGGAGCCCAAAGGAGTCACAGAAGAGCCAAGTCTGAGTGTTGTTTTTAACTCAGTTTTTTGATTTAATCCAAGCTGTAGAGCCAAACCTTACTATGACTAATATTCTTAGCACTGTCCGTATGTCTATGGTGTAAGTGATGGGTCAGGGAATAGGTGTGGGCTCAAAAAAAAATGGGTTTTCTCCCTTTTACTTGTGAGTTAGTTTAATCTGTGTGGCTCTGCAAAAGCTGCTGTGGATGTCAGAGCATGAGCAGTGGATGTGGGATGGGTGGACTGCAGCAGAGAAACACAGAGGGCTGTGGCAGGTCTGCTTGTGCCGCTTAAACTGCCACCAAACCTCAGCTTCACATGCACCTCCTGACACTCAGCAGAAAGTGCCAGGGACAGAGCATGGAACCCTTCCCAGTCTTACCAGTTTGGACAAAAGCTCTAGGCACAGGAACGGCTCTTGCTCATTGAATCATAGAATGGTTTGGGCTGGAAGGAACCTTTAAAAGTCATCTGGTTCCAATCCTGCTGCCGTGAAGAGGAACATCTTCACCTAAAACAGGTTGTTCAGAGCCCCAACTAACCCGACCTTGAATTTTTCCAGGGATAGGGTATCTACCACCTCTCTGGGCAACCTCTTCAGTGTTTCACCACACTCATTGTAAAAAATGTCTTCATATCTAGTCTGTCATGCCCCAGGTGACCTTTGTGGTGCATCGCAGAGTTGGGGAGGGGGGTCCTGTACAGCTGGTGCTGCTGCCTTGCATTGCACCCCCAGCATCCCATGCAACCATTGGCATGTCTGGGATGGGCAGGGTTTGCTCCAAGGCACTCCCCACTGCCAGGAGACCCCTGCAAAGCTCACAAGAGTCCAAATATCCTTGTTGAGTGAGTTGATCACTCTTAGAAGCAAAGATAATGTTTTAGAGGTGATCTTGAACAGGGGACACTATTCCAGTGAGTTATAGACCAATGAGGCAAAGTTCGGAGCAGAAAATTGCTTTTAAGTTCAGCCATTTAAGATATCAGCATCAGTTTTGCTTCTAAAACTTCCCGAGTGTGAGCAAGAATCACCTCACCCACCCATACTCACTAAATATTTAGTCATTTTTAACAAGTTAAACAAAGCCCTTTGATTGGATTTATGCTAATGGCTCCTCCGTAGGCATTTCTGATTCATTTACATTTCATTTTAAAATTGCCTGTGTACATTGCTGATTCTCACCAACACCATTAGCAGATAAAAGGAACAAGTAACGGGTCACAGACGCCACAAGATGGCAATAGTTGAAGAGCAATTTGTTTCTGGAGGAAGAGATCCGGGGTTCGGCGGCGAACCCTCCCTGTAAGGGCAGTGCTGCCTGTGCATTAACCTTCGCACTCGCAGGAGGGCTTGGGGACGAAAGCAAAGTGGTTTGTGTGAGGAGTGGGTGGGTTCATCTTCCCCCCACTCCCCGGAGAAGCAATAGAGGAGGACAGAGAAGATGTGAGGGCTGTTCAAGGTCGGCCCAGCAGTGTTCTGCCTCATGGTTTCAAGGACCAAAACTTGCAGCATGAAGCATGCCCACACATGGAGCCTCTGAGTCCTGGCTCTGGGTGCCAAGGTTGGGTTTCCCTGGGTCAGAACCTCTTGGGTAGGTGGCATCTGGGGTGTTGCTGTGCCAGCATCCTGTGTGCATCTACAGCACCTGATTTGCGGGGTCAGGAGAAGAGCTCTCAGCCCCACACCAACCCTAGACCCAACACAGAGGGGGTTTCAGTGGATAGGAGTGTCTCTGACTCCATGACAGAGATAATACCTTGGTGAGCCATGCTGCCACCTGATTACTCTTCACACAGTGTTGGACCCTGTATGACCTACAAGCCTCATGTTCAGGGCTTCTGGATGGTCTTTGATACATTCCCCTACACTTTGCCCTCTAAATTGGAGAGGTATGGAGGAGCTGTTAGGTGGTTAAGGAATTGTCTGGGTGGCCTTATCCAAAGAGTTTGATCAATCATTTCGTGTCCACATGGAAAGGAATAAAGAGTGGTGTCCCCCAAGGACTCGTACTGGGACTAGTACTATTTAATATCATCATCAACGACACAAACAGTGGTTTCTAGGGCACCCTCAGCAAGTTTGCAGATGACACCAGGCTGAGTGGTGTGGATGATGTGCTGCAGGGAAGGGATGCCATCCAGAGGGACCTTGGCAGGCATGAGGAGTGGGTCCAAGTACAAGGTGCTGCACCTGGGTCAGGGCAATCCCCACTCCTCTGGGATGGGTGCTGCGAGTCTGTGTGTGGGTGACCCATGGCCAAGGCAGAAGGTCTTCTTGAAGAAGACCTTAAATGAGAGATGGGGAATGATCCATCACGCTCAGTGGAGGGCAGTGAAGGAGCTCATTTCTGTAGTGAATGTTAAATGCAAGATCTTTGTTAATGCACGGGGGTTTGGCATTCTGTGCTGTCCAGGTGATGAAGCCAGGAAGATGATGCCCTGTTGAGCAGGGGAGGCAGGAGATGGAGTAGGTTTGGTGGAAGCACCCAAAACTCCGTCTCTGTGGGATGCAGCACATCCTCTGCCATGTCCTGGCTCCCCTTCCTGGGGACTGGCAGCAGCACCTGGGTGTTCAGGGTAGCCATGGGCTGCTCAGAAGCCTCTGCCTGTGTTTTAGCCGTGGGAGAGGGAGCAAGGGTGGCAGGACCCCCAAGCAGGGTGTCTTTATGGTGTCAGATCATGTGTGGTATCCTGGACCAGAGGGATAGAAAGGACAAATACATTGCAAGTCACCAGGTGTCACTGATGCTGTCCTGTTGTCTGGCCAGAATGTGGTGGTTGGGCCAGTTTTATGCAGGCAAAGGTTTTTTCTAACCCTGAGGCAAACCCCATTCCCTGCGGGGTGTCCAACCCAGTCTGGCTGCCCTTGGCTCTCCCCACAGCATCATCCTGGTACAGGTAGAGTGGATGGAGATGTAGGAAGTGGATAACCTACTGCTGCTGCCAGCATCAGATCAGGGAGGTGGAGGTGTCTGGGCTTTGGGGGCTGAGCCATCACTAGGAAAAGTCAAGAAAACAAAGGGTGGGTGGTGCCAAAAAGTGGGTCGGATGCTGTGGGCAGGACCCACCACAGCTGTGTCAGGAGTCAGGGATGTGGCAGCAGGGAGAGCTGGGCTCTGAGTTCACGTGCAGGAGCTCAGGGAAAGGGAAATCAGGAGGGAGCAGAGGTCCAGCTAAGAGCAGAGTAGTTTACACACATCCCCTGTGCCGTGATGAATGGAGACATGAGATACAGTCGGTGAATCCTGAAATCTCTCGGGATTAAATGATTACATTAATCTTTGCTTTCTCTAAGCCGCAGTAATGGCAATAGCCACATGCTGGTTCCAGTCCAGAGCCATCCGCGCTGACTTCACGGTGACTCGTCGGGCAGCTGGCACAGCTCACAGTGTCCTGACATGCAAATGCCCCCTCATCCCTCTCCAGCCCACACTCACTTTCACCTGGTGACTCTGGGGTGGGGCTGGGCACAAGGCAAAAGCAGAGCAGGGATACTGTGCTGTGGAAGCATTGCTGCCAGTGAGGCTTCTTTTAAAGTCTCATGGACTGATTTCCTTTGCTGGAGTGCAGGAGCACTTCCCACGTGCCGTCCATATGATGGTTTGCTGAACCACCCTGGGGCAGGGAAGGTCCTCCAGGCCACCTGAAGGTCAGTGGATTGCAGAGCTACATGGATTGGCCTTTTCCATCCACCCTGACCTGCCCAGGCATCACCTAAAAATGACATTTCTCCTGAGTGAGTCGGTGATGGACACAACCAGGGGACATCCCTGGCCATGGTGATGGCTGCCACCCCAAGCTGGCCCCACAGCCACGCTCCAGAAGGAGCCACGGGCCACTGTGGTTGTCTCACCTGTGATGGCTCTTGCTGGGCAGAGGTGGATGAGGCTCTTCACCCCATACCGTTTGGTAGCTTCGGGGCCAACAGTGGTGTTGTGAACACTTTAAAATATAGTTATGTTGGATTCCTCTACACCTCTGAGGATCTGGGTGGAGGAAGGAGCCAGTGCAGAAACACAAAGGGTGTGTGTCCCCTATTTCCAAATTCCACCACTATCAGCTATTTTCTGCCCTCACTAGCAGTCAGCCATAACAACATATGCATGGAGGGGAGGAGAAAAAGCTCATGGAATTATTATGGGTTTTTTTGAGCCCAGAATTGATGTTTACACACCAGAGCTAAATTATTTATACACATAATGTTATAGGTTTCACATCGGTGGCTTTTATTAGCAGTCAACGGATGAGAAATCATACCTGACCTACTTGTACAAACCTCTCTTGTGCCTCTCTGTGATGACAGTGTGGCAGGAAGGGTGAAGGTCCTTGCCCCAGCCCAGCTGTGGGGATGGTTGAGCAGTGGGAGAGCCAGTGGAGGGAGAAGGCTATCTCAGCACCTCCTACAAGGCACTTTGCTCCTTTAGATTTAGAGGAGAACAGGCACAAGGGGGTTATTTTTCTTGCAAAATCCTGGCTACATCTGTTTCTCTAGGAGGCTCCATGGGTTTTTTCCTAGGACCATGTCCCCTCCCTTCCCCAGCAAAGGAGAGATGTGCTTCCCAGTGAGGCCTCAGCAGAAGGGAGATTTTTTGGGGTGAAGTTTTCTCTACTGGAGGGGTGGCTGCATCAGGACCATCCATCCCCAAACCACTCTGATGTGACAGCCTGTGTTTCCCCCAAAAGACTCAGCCAGCCGTTTCTAAACCAACATGTCACAGGCACCTGAGATGACTTTCTTCTTGTCTTGCAATTAATGCATTTTTTATAAAGCCCAGGCTCCAGTTTCCTTTCATGTTACCAGGAGGATATCCTTTTTCCTCTTCAGCTTCAGAAGGATTTTTTTCAGCCAAAGTATTAATCTCCAGTGTCCTGCACACAGGATAGAGGGATGAATGGCCCAGCAAGGATGCTGGAGCTTGGCTGGAGCTCATGTGTGGGTGCTGACGATGGCACTGGCTCCATCCTAAAGCTGTTTCAACAGGTGAAACTGCAGTCTGGCAGTAGTACATTCTGGTGGCTTTGCAGCACAGATGAGATTTAGTGCCTTGCAAATTGCAGCACACAGCAACATTTCTTGCTCATAATTGTAGCTTAAATACAATTTAAAGTGCTCCACTTCAATGTTACAAATAACAGTGTATTTACCTGCCCCTTGTTTAAAAAAAACAAGCCAAACAAAGCCACACTTTAGCATCCTGGCCTTTATCAGCAATAGTGTGTCCAGCAGGACCAAGGCAGTGATTGTTGCCCTGTACTCAGCACCTGAGGCTGCACCTTGGATCCTGGATTCAGTTTTGGGGCTCTTCCTACAAGAAAAACATTGAGGTGCTGGAGCATGTCCAGAGAAGGGCAACGGAGTTGGGGAAGGGTCTGGAGCACAGGTCTGATGAGAAGCGGCTGAGGGAGCTGGAGGTGTTTAGGCTGGAGAAAAGGAGGCTCAGGGAGGACCTTGTTACTCTCGAAAACTCCCTGAAAGGAGGTTGTAGCTAGCTGGGGGTCAGTCTCTTCTCCACACTAACAACCAACAGGACAAGAGGAAATGGCACCAGGGGATGTTTGGATTGAATATTAAGAAGAATTTCTTCCCTGAAAAGGTTGTCAAGCACCGGCACAGGCTGCCCAGGGAAGTGGAGATATCATCCCTGGAGGTATTTACAAGATGTGTAGGTGTGGCACCTGGGGACATGGTTTAGTGGTGGGCTTGGCAGTGCTGGGCTAGTGGCTGGAACTAATCTTAAGGGTCTTTTCCAGTCTAAAGGATTCCATGATTATATGATTGGGGATGGATGGATAAATGGATATAAAACTGGACATGACCCAGCAATGTGAAATCACAGCCCAGAAATCCAGCTGTATCCCAGGCTGCATCACAGCAAGCGTGGCTAGCGGTTTGAGGGGGGTGAGTCTGTCCCTCTAACTGGCTCTGATGAGACCCCCGCTAAAATGCTGTGTCCAACTCTGGAGTTCCCAGATATGAAACTGTTGGAGCAGGTCCAGAGGAGGCCACAAAGATAATGAGAGAGCTGTAGCACCTCTCCTGTGGAGACAGGCTGAGAGAGTTGGGGTTTTTCAGCCTGGAGAAGAAAAGGCTCTGGGGAGACGTTATAGTGGCTTTTCAATACTTAAAGTGAGGTCATAAAAAAGATGGAGAGGGACTTTTTACTGGGGCCTGCAGTGACAGGACAAGGGACAACAATTTTAAAGGAAAAGGGAGTAGGTTTAGATTAGATATTCGAAAGAAATTCTTCACTGTGAGGGTGGTGAAGCACTGGCACAGGTTGCCCAGAGAAGCTGTGAATGCCCCATCCCTGGAAGTGTTCAAGAGCAGGTTGGATGGGGCTTTGGGAAACCCGGTCTAGTGCAAGATGTCCCTGCCCATGGCAGCGGGGTTGGAACTTTAAAGGACCCTTCCAACCCAAACCACCTTGTGATCTATGGCTTAGATGCTCTTTCCATACTCCTCAGTGGGGAGGGCCTGCACTAACTCGTGCCATGCCCCACGGATGCAACACATGCACCCAGCTCCAGCTGGGTCGTGCAGCCACCAAATTGTTAAGGAAACTCTCACCAGACTTTTTACCAGCAGTGTTTCCCTTGCACTCCTTATATAAAGCCAAAAAGGTGTGGCGAGCCACTCTTTCACTCCACTGGCTCCTTGTAATTGACGGAAGATTACCAGGAACGTGTTTTTGCAGGAAATATCTTCTAAGGCTAAACAACATTTGATGAGGGTGTGATAATGAATTACCAAGCATATATCTTTGCCGCTACTCCAAATTATGAGTGTTGGTTTGTCCTTCCCTTGTGTTGTTTCCATAGAAGCAGAGCTTAACCTTTTAAGTGCAGATCACAAAAGCACCTAATTCAAGTAAAATTAGACTTCAAGCATATCAGTACTTAATACTCAAGAGTTATGTGATTGGATAGATGTTGTTGTGATTGGCAGGGAGCATGGTTTCTGGCTGAGCCAGCTGGAAAAACAGCACTGTGGTGGAAACTTTTAAGGTTTTCCTAGACTTTTCCCCGTGTAGTCCACTAATTGCCAGATAATTCCTCTAAAACATGTGAATCCAGCACAGAACACAGGAACGCACATGGAATTAAAGTTATTTATTGTAGGTTTTCTTTTCTGAACTGACAAAGAGGATTTCCCAGAGATCGGCAACACAACACAATGTTATACACCATTTCACAACTAGTCCCTTGTCGCTTTATTAAGAACATAGTAATTTAAAAATATCTAAATATTTACATATTAATAAAACATATATACAGAAGATTGAGACATTTTTACCTAAATATGGAATGATTTTTTTTTCTTCTCTCTAATAAACCCTATAAAAAGATTTCTGAAGAAAGTCTGAACAGTAGTCACAGTAAGTAAACACAAATGCAATCTTCCAAATTTACAAAATGCTGATTTCCTTGCTGAAGGGTTACGATACGGACACGATGGACTGGAGCCCCCTGCCCAATGCAGGCAATTCCAAGCCACGAAGGAAGGAAAGACTCAAAATTTAAGGTTTGCAGTGCACATTCAATCTATTCCACAGTTTCAGAGAGAATATGGTCATTCCTAAAAGTCCATGGAAGGTGGGTGGGGAAGGGCTGGGAGCCTGGTTTCTCAGGTGCCAAGAGAACAAACCGTTCCCGTTGGCTTCAGTGTTATTTGTGGGTATTCTATGACATCCGAGAAACGAGCTTTAGGGTTGTTAAAAAAAAAAGATTAAGTATTTTGAAAACCATCCCACTTTGTAATAGCACTTCTGTTGAGACACTCAAAAGGCCAAATAGTTTCCAAAAAAAACAAATATACCTAAGATACACACAGGGAAAGGAAACACAATGGTAAAGGCTCTAGCACGCTGTCCCTCGAATTCCAGCAAACATGCTCAAACTACCTGGTGATTGACAGGTGTTGCAGGCAAGACCGTCTAGATTTTTTTCCCAACATTTTTAAAGTGAATTTAGTGCTGATGAAAGGTGCAGAAGTGAAGGTTCGCATGGAGGGCTGTGTACAGTTTTACCTCAGCCCTGACCTGAAAGGACCGACCCTTTCCACGTCTAAGAGGGTAGTGCAATTTCTTGATCGATTCACTCAGCTGCTGAGATATCAACACAGTGCCAGTCGAAAGGTGACCTTTTTTTTTTTAAAAACAGGTGAATATTGTCACCAAGGGCAGTGGCTGAAAAATCACAGTGAGCAGACTCGCTTCCTGGAAATTGAAAAATTAACACATTTTGAGATTGAGGTGGTAGGGCAAGCTGGGGGCAACAGTGAGGGGAGAATGACCACCTCCAGCAATCTGCTCTACAAAGAGGCTCGAGAGCCACTGCACAAGGACCATGTAGGGGAAATTGAGGAATAGCTTCTCCTTGCTGTAACTTGCAGTCTTGCTGGGAGGAATCTGGCTTTATTTCCACCTAAATCCAGCAAGGACTTTTTAATCACAGCTGTGTATGACTGGTCATTGGTACCGCAGCAGCCAGGAAAGGAAAAGTGGGTCTGCAGAAGCGAAGAGCTTCAGCAAATCAAGTGCTCATCGAGCCCCCAGGGTTCAGGATGGAGAGAGATGCTACCCTGGTCCCTGGGGGCAGGAAGAGTCACCACTTCTGCGTGGCTTAAGATGAAACACTGCTGGCAAGCATACAATCACATGGAAAAATACAATCATGGAGGAAAAACAAAGGCAAGAGAACGACTTCAGAGTGGATACCCTACTAATTCAGTAATGCATTGGATATGGAGGGAAATCACCTTTAATTGAGATGGAGAACAGTGAAGAAATCTGGCGGTTTTACACGGAAAACGCATGGAAACAACACAAACTTGTAAGGAAAACTGTATGGACGTCCATATCCTCCAGTATGCTGAAGTTCTCATGCCGAGCTTGCGAGAATGTTATTGACAGGAGAGGGTGTTTCTATCCGCTAAGAACACTGATGTGAAACTCAAACTGAAAAATCTGGGTTTGCATCTAGCAGATGATCTGTTGTGGTGTCGAAAAGGTTACCTGGAGGGAGAAAGAGTTTGAAGAAATAGGTTAAACACCCATAAAAATTTAACATACCAGTAATTTGCAACAAAGAAGTTGATATTTTAGAATTATGGAAATTACGTATTTGAGTTTTAACTTTAATTTTGTGATGGGGCCGAACTGCTGGTGTGCACACAGGCAGTGGCTGCTGAGTTCCATTTAGAGTAGAGCTCAATTGGCTAAAGAAAATCAAATTAAATAGATTTTTTTGAATACAAAATTTGCCAGGGAAGTTTTTCACACAACACACAGTGCAGCCCATTTCAGTGCTGCACTAGGCTCTGGCACAAACTGCACTGCGATGCTCACCCCTTTGAAGTTAAGGTTCTGAAGAAATGAAAAAAGCACCACATGAATTTTAAACCTGGAGTACGTACTTCGACATCTTATTCGGAAAAAAACCCACCCAAACACTCCACAGCAGTTTAAATGCATATGGGAGAATACATATATATATATATTTTATATATATATATATAAAAGGTGCACAGTATGATTATATCCCATCTTTTTTAAAGCACTTTAAGAATACGCTTTTTCTAAACAGAACAATGAAAAGATGGACAGAAGAATTACGACGAGAGCGCTAAGAACACAGGGCAAATAGAAGACAGACATCAATCAGCCTGAGAGGCAAATACACCCCAATGAAAAGCAAAGACTCATACAATCACACATTGAAAGGATAAAGATTTATATTACAATAAAGGATTTATATTTAAGATTTCAAAAAGGGTTTTTCTTTTTTTTTGCCTCCAAGTTTCGTTTTCTTGATATTGTATTTCAAGAGAAAAGGAGACAACCTGTATAGAATTGGATTGTTGCTGTTTTCTTATCATCTGTTTCTTTACCAAGAGATTGCTCTCATCTTTTCACAAAGCTGTATCACCCCTAGACCTGAGGATTGGGATGTTAGTGTTTCAGCTTCCTTTAGGGATATCAAAATTCTTTCTCATCTTGAAATTAACCCCAGCGTGGAGAAACTACACAAACGCTCAGCTCAGCTGTGGTCCAAGGAGGACTCCCTCATGGTCCTATATCTGCCTATATCTTTCAAATTGAATTTTTGAGATAAGGATTCAAGAAAAGGGTGTTTCAGCTGGCTTACATTTGTTTCCACATGCAGAACTTATGGGTTATGCCTTCCTTTTCAAACACAAAATTCAGATCCTTCACAGAAACTGTAGACCAAAATAAGATGAGCCTTTTTGCAATACCAAATTAGACAGAAAGATTCTAAAAGCTGCCACATTGTCATCCTGATAAAGATCTATCTCACACCTTCCAGGTATCCTGTATCACCGGGAAACTACCCACTCTTCCCATTTAGCCTGCAGTAATTACCCCTGGAGCTGTCTGATCTGTCTCAGCTCAGGTCTGGATGCAGCCTTCAGCTTTTGGTAGGTGCAAAAGCTGGAACTCTGCAAGACCTGAGCTTTGATAACATTTGTAACAGAAAATTCTTCTAGTATTTTCTTGAGATTTATTTGTCAAAGGACCAAAGTTCCCAGCAAGTTTAACTGCCACAGTTCTGGCAATTTACTTTAAACATCCTTCAATCAACAGCCTTTAAAGCCAAGGCCCTCTTAGTGTGGAGGGTGATTTTACAATGGGAGCATCATTTCTGCTCTGAAGTGCTAAAATATAATTGGGAAAAAATGTCTTTCTCAGTTTTATGAGGATATACCATCTCCATTTTTTACCAGGCCTTTGAGTTCCAAAAGAGAGTTCTGAAAACAAAACACACCCTGATCTCCTCAGAGCCCAGGACTTTGCTAATTGTGGGCACAGAGGGAGCTGGTTCAAACCAGGCTGTGTGCACCTGCACCAGTGAACTGCCCTCAGAGCCTGGTCCTGGGGGCACCAAAGGAGAGACACCTCCAAATGCAACTGGAGCTGACCTGACCCTCCCTTTGGAAGCAGTCCTCTTCCCACCAATAATGAAGAGAGCTGAGAGCAACCACACGTCTCACTAAGGTGTCCCAAATGAAGTCTCAGCCAGAGGGTGTGATCCAAAACTGTGCTGACTGAGGCAATTCAGCATCGCTATTCCACATATATCCAGATCTTCTTCTTTATGCCACCAGTGTCATAAGCAGGACTGACAGAGCAGGAAACACAGATTAAAGGTATCTGATTTTTTCCATTTTTTTTGGCACCAACATTTGCCATTGATTCAAATAATTCTCTCTAGAGTGCTTTTCCTTCACAAGTCTTTTCAGTTACAGAAGATTGAGACAGCAACCATTCACAGATAGATAGCTTCTATCTTTTCTCCCCATCCAGTCTCCTGCGAGATCCCCTCAAGCAACCCAATTCACTCCGGTTTTATTGTACCAACACACCAGGTTAACCACTGATGACTGGATTATTTAGGTTGCAAAAGACCCTCAAGATCATCAAGTCCAATCATTAACCCAGCACTGCCAAGCCCACCAATAACCACACCCCCGAGTGGCACACCTACATGCCTTTTAAATCCCTCCAGGGGCAGTGACTCCACTGCTTCCCTGGGCACCCTGTTCCAATGCTGGAAAACCCTTTCAAGAGAAGAAATTTTTCCTGAGTCCATGATTTATCTGCAACTAAGGCCCATTGCACCAGGCACTGTACAAACACACTGTCAGAGAGCCTTTTCCCTGAAGATTTTTCAAGCTAAACAGAGAAGACACCTGAATGAATTCTTCTCTAAAGAATCTGTCAGTAACACTTCTTTATAAAACCAGCTGTACTAAAACACAGAAAGACCTCTGTAACAGTCATATCCCGCCTCTTTTGCTATTCCTTGATAGAAAGCATCTGTATTTTGATTCATAATAATTACTGTCATTATACTGTCTGTATATCACTTTAGATATTTTGCTTCCAACAACAGTATGATATGACAGGGGTATGTACTATAAAGAGGCACTTGCACACATATAATAATGGGTGTGAGTCAAACACTTGGCTTACAGCCTGTGAGCATCACTTCCCCCCCCCCCCCCCCCAGTGCAATCTGCAGTCTGGTTTGTTTAAGCATTCTTCCATGGGTACTATGGAGTAGTACGAATCACAAACAAGTGTTCCAGCTGAGAAACTGCATGCATGAATGCTCAAAGGTGCACAAGCAAGCATACCACAATGGTGATTTGCTGTGGAGAGGAAAGGGTGTTGCCTTCTCTACCACAACCCTCTCAGCACCCTCATTTCCACCCCTGATGTGCAACACAAGTAGTAACTACAGAAGCCGCGCTCAAAGAAACGCGCAGCAAACCGCTACTTCTGCTCCTTAATGTGATTACCAGAGCGATGAAAAGATAACACTGCGTCGCATTAGCAACCTTTATGAGGGTCCTCTCGCAGCGGAATTGCTTCCCTCCCTGATAAAAGAAACGAACAGGATGTCACTTGGAAGAGACCTTTCAAGCCAGAGCTTCCTGCATCCATTGTCAGGAGCGTACCCTGAAATATTATTCAGCGGCTGGCCAGGAAAGCAGCGCGGCAGATCCCAGGCAGCGCGTGCTCCCAGCCCCCGCTGGGGCCATGCCAGAACCAGACTAAAGCTGCTTGTCCTCCCAACTGCTCCGCTGGTCCTACTCCTTAGTAACTGCACGTGCTCCGACAGTGCTCCACGGCTGGCAGCTGCTGCTCCTGCACACAGCCTCGGTGTGCGAGAGCTCCTTCTCCAGCCCTCAGGCAATTAGGGATTAGGGAGCCCTTGCACAAGAGACAGATGCTGTGATGGTTACTGGTGGTCTGCTGTCCTCCACACAGATGTCAGGTACTGTGCCATGTGCTCAGCAACCCAGTTAACAGCCCTGTCCTGCTCCTCACAGCAATGGAATCGCTGATCTCCAACCACTCTTCATTGTTGCACCTCAGAAATAACATAAAACTGCAGTATAATCCTTGACTCTATTTGTCTGCTTAAGACCCTCCCTCCTTTTAATTTGGCTTTGGGGATAAGGGGCATCATCTCGGTGAAATTACAGGGAAATGACTCTGAAATGCAGGGAAATGACCATCTCCCCAGACTCTGGCCCCACTGCATCTTCAGAGGATGGCAGCTCAGCTCCTGTCATCAGGGCACCTATAGATGGACTGACTTTTAATGAGAGGGTGCTTCAAATTTCAGTCTTGGCTTGTCTTGATTTCAACACCAAATGCAACAGCGCACAAATATGTTATTTCCCAGTCCACAGAGCTACAAAGCCAAGCTGCTGTTTAGCAACTGTCAAGCTTTTTAAGGCAGGGTGGCTGCACTTCCAAGAATAAGTAAACCAACACTTAACTAGCATATAAATATCTCTGCAATCCTTCTGTGAGTCCAAGATATTATTGCTAATAACTTGGACAACCGAACAGATGCTGAACACATTACAAATTATTGTGTTTGTCCCTACTGATAACTCTGTTAAGAAATAAGAAGTACTCCCAGAAATATCAGGGATGAGCACAAGTCCCTATCTGGCAGAAGAAGGGTAACTTACTGGCCTTATTAGCTTAGCTGCTCCCATACACCTTGAGGTTTTATGAATATGAAATTGAGGGGAAAATGTTAAGATTCCGATGCATTTGTTTTTCAATACAGGCCACTCCAAACTTTAGATAGGAGAGTCCTGTGTGCAATTACCCAGCTGTACACGGCAAGCCAGGATTACTGAAAACTGCTTCTGTGCCATAAATAAACAAACACGCATACTGGAGGCTGATAAAAATTTTAATGCATTTTACCTGTTTGTAGTAGAGAAATGTCCGGCTTCTCATCACAGTCAGTTGCCTCTGCTGATTACAAATATAAACAAGAAATCTCATTACTTTCACTGAATAGGGGAATGCGATTAAAAAGCTACAGACTGTAGAGTGATTTTGCATTTTCTATCTACTTTCCTCAGCTGCAATTTGCAAGTACTCAGTTAAAAACTCACCGCTTGGAGGAAAAGGTCATATAATAAAAATGCAAACTCAGAAGAGGGAGGTGGGTATTAAGAAGCAGTTTTGCCAGCAATGGGATGGAGCAACACTTGCTCTTTTTAAGGTTTCAGGGTATCTGTATGATAAAAGGAGTTGCGATCGTTTGATAAAGTCACAAGAAAACCCCCAGTGGTACCTTGGAGGAAGAGCCTCCCAGGCTGGAACTCCACCCTCCGACAGCTGCCGTCACCCCATGCCTGCAGGGAAAGGCTGAACACCCCCACTTCTGCACCTAGACTTCCTGTGGCCACAAGCAGGTTCATTTTGCAGGGGCCAAATTTATTAGGGCAAAATGTCTTCAAAGACACAGGTGGGTGCCCAGCGTAATTAAAAGAGGCACGTAACCATGCAGGCAATTACTGTGTATGTACACACACGTGCTTTGTGCAACCCACAGCTTATGCAAGACCATTTGACTTAATTTGGCCCACGGTGAAGGAAGGCTAAAAGCCTAATTTGTTCACCTCCCATTTGCCAGAGGCCAAGGGTATGCATAAAGATAGCTCATTGCACTCAGCAGATGTGCAGGGACTTGTCAGGCTGCAGTACCAGGATGGTGCATGTGAACCCTGAGTAAGTCATAGGTGTGCAACAGGAAATTGGTGCCTAACCCACACAAGCCCTATCCAAAATCCTACTACCTTTGTCTTTTGCACTTCAGCATGATATTTAAGGCCTTTATAGCACAGCGAGATCTTCAGCAAACTAGGTGAGATCATAAAGGACAAGCCCATTATTACTGAATCATAGAATGGTTTGGGTTGGAAGAGACCTTAAAGGTCACACAGTCCAACTCCTCTGCAATGAGCAGGGGCAGCTTGAACTAGATCAGGTTGCTCAGAGCCCTGTCCAACCTGAACTCTAATGTTCCCAGGCATGGCACATCTCTCATCTCTCTGGGCAACCTGTTTCAGTGTTTTCCCACCCTCACTGTAAAATCTTCTTCCTCATGTCTAATCTAAATCAATCCTCTTTTAGTTTAAACTTATCAATTACACTGTACATGGTCAGTGTGATGGATATACATCTACTCACATCCATTCACTGCACAATATCCATAGGGATCAAATCTGACCACTACTGCAGATGTCCTGAGCAACTCAATTCAGCTCCCACTTGAAACTAAGATAAGTGTCCTGGTCATCTTTACCATGGTTCTGCACATGAGGATGTTGAGTTGTTGCCTTTATGATGACACTGTAAAAACTAATCCAGATCCTAATCTACACCAGTTTCCTAATGTAATCCATCAACCCTTGGCAATCCATCCCTGGACCAAGAGGCTGCTGTGTCTCCCACGTGCCTGGATGTTAGTTTACTTTTTAGTCTTGTGGTCTTTACTCAGTTCTGCAAAATTAATTAACTAAAGAAAACATAAACAAACTAGGAACTCTAGCATTAAGCAGCTTTCCTCCCACAGAAGGAGGTTTAAATGCAGAGCCCTGACAAGTTCACGGCAGAGACCTGCGACTCCGTGCCTTGAATCGATACTGTTTTCTGCTTTTTGTGAGAAGGTGACATGCTGGGTAGAAACAAAGTCAGTACAGCTCCCTGTGAAAACGCTGAATTTTGGAAGGGATGGGTGGCTCACTAAATGGGAAGAGCTGGTTTGAATCTGGACCAGATTCAGTGATGGAAGGACTGGATGTGCAAGGCAGGAGACAGCACCGTGCAACAAGCAGCTGAGAATCAGCCAGCAGGATATATACACCTTAAAAAATCTCGAGTGTCAGTCTGAGGCCAACTTCTAGCTATGTCGTGAAGAACTACCGGCACCAGGTGATTCTGTGGCACAGCAACTCAACATGCAAGAGACAAAGCTGTATCTGGCCCCTTGGGTTGAAAGGACCTAAGCTATGAAAATGGGGGAAGCTGGATCTGAGTGCTGGCAATGAACTGGAGAGCCTTCCCTCTATGAATATCAGGGTTGGTGCCAACAAAGGCTGCCCACTCAAGCGACAGCTCTTCTGGAAATCTCTGCAGCGGCACTTGAGGTAGGACTAGAGACGTGGTCACCTTTCTGCCTGACTGCTCTTACACCTGGCTAACACTGAACTCAGAGGAAGGCAGTAATACAGAAAGAAACAAATAGGAGTGAGGAACTGCCTCGCTTTCAGAAGATAAAGACTTGAGTCTCCAACTCTGCAGAACCAGAAGCTACCTGGCCATTTTATTCTGGCATCTGATAGATGAGGTTCAGGTCTCCACCAGTTGTTCTGGTCTCTTTCCTTGTGCCAGCACAAATGTTTATACAGTCACCAAGACCAGATCCAGTTAAAAACTGACAACATGGCCACAGGAATGCCTGTGCCAGAGCCAGAAAGGGAGTGGGAGCACAGCAGATGCTCAGGGAGCTACTCACTCTTCTCAGCAGCTGCCAGAATTTGTTTTATCAAACTGGATGTGTAACTGCAGCTCCAGGTGAAGTACGACACAAAGGAATGACAAACACCTTGACCTCCAAACATGGATATAAAACACCAGCTTCTCACATGTCATTCCAAGCAGGAAAGAAGGTTTGCCTTTCACAACCGCACCCATAGACTGTCAGCCAAACCTCACTTGTCTTGAGCCAGCTTGCAAGACAAGGCAAGCAGGAATAGATCCTACTGTGGGAATTCAGAGCCTCTTGTCTGTCCTTTGCTTAGGTAGAGTTTAGTAGCTCTTGCAAAACCACCCTGGTAGTTGTTTCTTTAGACTCCCCCCAAACTGTGTAGCTTCTGACGCACAGGTCTGCCTGTTAAGTGTAGACTTGCTGCTTTGTTCCTTGGACAGATGTACATGTGTGCCCAGGGCTGGGGAGTTGAATACAGCAGTTACTCATTTTAATATCGCTGTTTTTATCTAAAATACTGGCCATAAACACACTGTACCACATGCTGGACTTCATCCTATATCCTTCTTGGGCCCTGTGTGTATTGCCGATCTCTTGCAGCATGTAAATATTGTGTCAAAAGCACAAACCAGGGAATCAGAAGAGAAATAGAAAGAAAAAAAACCCCAAGCTCATGTTAAACAATGGAAGCAGCAGTTTGAACAAGGACATGGGAGAAAAGGCACATTTCCAAGAAAAAAGTAAACTCTTTTTTTCCCCTTCTTTCCCACTATTTTACACTGCAACAAGGTGCTAATTTTAAACAACAATTCAAGAATGAAGCGCCACAGCATGTCATTTATTTAAATTAATACTGTCTGAAAATTTTCAGCATGTTTTCTAACACTGCCATGTTTTCCTTGAAGGAGTAGGGCAATCCAAAGTTTCCAGGTAATGCACAAGGTAATCACTTTGCACGAGCAGCTCCTACCCTGTGTAACTTCAGCAATATTAGAATAAAATCATAGAATATCCTGAGTTGGAAGGGGCCCACAAGGACTATCCAAGGCCAACTCTCGGGTCTGCACAGGACAGCCCCAAGAATCCCACCATGTGATTATTTACATATTGTTATTATGTATTACCCACACAGCATCAGCTTTCCTGTCTCACCATGGACAGCTGCTACGGAATAAAGGCTCATGGGCTCTTCAAAACATAAAACGGGAGGAAGAACTTACTGTGGCAGATGTGTGGCCCCTGACCTGCTGCTTATTAATGGATGGAGAGTTTAGTAATGAAAAGGCTGGAATGCTGTGTCTGGCACAGAAGTGGAACAGCCAGTCAGTTCCTTCTGATTTCACCTGTTTTAAGATCCCTCTTAAAAGGCACTTTGCATTGTAATTCATGCTGCTTTAGAAAGGAAACCTACCCACCTGCCTCATCCTTTGACTTCTTCCTTTCCAGGGCCATTTTGCATCCCATCTCATCCACTAAAATGGTTCAGCTCCTCTCCTGGGAGAAGACAGACCTGGCACTATGGAGCTACAGTGCACTGTGCTGTTGGCATGACGTGGGACCAGTAGTTAAGGCTGAAGAATATTATCATACTCTTTAATTTTAATTAAAACATCTGCTTGTAACATTAACCTCGCAGTCTCTTCTCCCCTTTGTGACAGCCAACTTGTGAAATTTTGAAAAGACTGAACAAGGCCAATAAAAATTTAATGGCAGTGACAGCTTTATTCTCAGATCTAACAAATAAAAAAAACTCTACTCAAGTCTCAGATCTCAGGCAATAATCTAAAAGAACTAAGAAAAAGCCAAAGCAAAATAAATAAATTAAAAAAAGAGTATTTCCAGCTATGAAAAATATTGTCACTGATTCAGAACTTAAATGAATTTTTATTTGGCTTAGGATAACAACCTTTCAAAATCTACACAGGGGAACTATTTTCTAGAAAGCAGAATTTTTAAGGTTTTTTTTTTTTTTTTGATTAGCTTTCCAAGTAGGGAGCTTTTTCAGTCCCTAATTCTAGGAGATGAGCCAAACATGATAAATAAGGTTGAAGTTGGGCAGGATCTATGATCCAGTGATCATGATTTCATTTAATTTGGAAACACTCATGGGAGTACACCCTATAGAAAGGGGTATGAAAAGCAGATCTACCCCATTCATTTGCTGGGATTCTCTGAAATTATCCTTGAAAGCTAGAGCAGGATTTACGTTTTCAGACTGAAATAATGTTTCACAGGATAAAGTGGACAGGTCTGCTCATGAATGCAGTGTCTTACTGCCTGGTTTGAAATGAAGAAGTAATCAGAGGATGTACTGAATGGCTCAGGGGAAGGCAAGAAGGATGAAAAGCCTGCCCCTCCTCTCTTAAATACGTCTGCTGTTAAAATTTAGCTCAACATAGTGCTGACTAAAAAGTTGTCTTGTGGCTTCTGTAAAATAAATGGATCATCTTAAGCTTTCTCCATATAAAGCCTGTGCGTTATGACAAACCAGGAACTGATGTAGATAAATAAGTGTGATCAGGCAGCAGGGAGACACACTGGCTCAGAAAGTCTTGGGCGAAGTTAGATTAATGCTGGCTCAGATCTGTTCTTTGGGCACCTTAGTCTATACCTACAGGTTCAGCTCATGTTTCAGTGAGCAAGCAGAGACAAAAGTGAAAGGGAATGATCTGTGAGTGTGGACATGAGGACACTCACTCAGGCTCAGCCCCTGCTCCACCAGCCACAGGCAGCCTGGAAGAGCTCAACAGCTCAGCCAGAAGAGTGATGAATCCCACATCCCGGTGGCTGCAATTCCCACAGTTTTAAGATTCTTAAAAGCTAAGTTTTGCAACATGGAGCCCTGGAACAGCTTCTCCCAGAAGGTCAAACCTCCCTCCATGCCTGCCCTCCCCTCCTGTTTCGGCCTCTGTAAGTTACACACAATTTTGGCATGATTTCACAATGAATAGTTAAATTGTGCAGTTTTACATCAGGATAAAGCTGCTGAGGGCTGAGAGATTAGGCTAGCAAACATTTCAACCAGTCCTATAGACCTCCCCAGGCTTCTGCTAACAGCCATCTGTGGACACAAAATATGGGACTGGATGGATCTGTCGTCTCATCAGCATTAGATTACTCAAATCAGAAGCTCACAGTTGTAACATAAAAATACTAACAAATCTTACTTCAACAAGATGAGGACGTTACTGCAACCAGCTGTCTGCTCCTGCCTCTCTGCTCAGATCTAGCATTTTGCTGTCACAAAGGCCTTGGAAACATCTCCTTTTCCTCAGTGCAAGGTCAGGTTGGGTAAGCTTAAGCCACAAGTGGAGGTGGCATTGGACAGAAGGGTGCAGGTGGTCAAGTGGTGTGTTCAGTCACTTATGCTACACTGAAATGAGCATGTCTCCCTGTGGCTGCAAGTCAGAGAGAAATCATGGCGCTTCAGGGATTGGCCAGTAAACTAAACAACACAAAAAAAAGAGCTTTTCTACCAATCTAGGGACTGTGTAGGTTTCTTTCAGCAAGTAAACCTGAGAGGCTGCCAGGTACATTGCTGCTCACTACTCATCCACATACAGGTGAACGAGTTACCTTCCCTTTGGAGGCAGAGACAGTGGAGCCTATCTGATTCTGTCACACTATACTCAGCTTCACATATTTTCCTTCAGTCTTGCTAGCTTAGAGACAATATCCTCTGCTTAGATTCTCCCATCCTGAGCAAGGACCAGAGATGGAGGTGGCCCCATTTGAAAGGCAAAAGCTGAATGTCATTGTCATTTTAATTAACATCCTGCAGAGGCACGAAGAAAAGCAAATAAAAAAGGATGAAAGAAAATAAAAATCAAAACAAAATTAGGTCAATCCTCTTTCCTGAGGGATCGTCTGCAGACAGCCCAAGGACCCTTTGTTTCCCACATCCTGCACTGCACCCTTCACCTTATTGAAGCCTGACATCCCATTTCCACCCTCCTGTCCTGGGGGGTGACAGGCAGCCTTGGAAGGGGCAGAAAGCAATCCTGTTGTACAGCACCAGTAATCTGACACTGCCTTTAACAAGATTATCTTGTATCCCTCTGTCCTCCCTCCCCCAACACACACAAGAAACCCTTTTTAAGGCCAGTGCTGGTTTGCTTCTCTACCCAGGGAAGCTTATGCTACTGAATAATCTGCACTTTTTTCCTCCCCCTGTGTTATTTCTGTCTCTGGGTGTTTCTCATTTTCCTCAGTCTTATGCTTTTCCCTCCTGGCATTAATAACGTTGTGGAGAATGATTTCAGATGCCAGCCTAAGTGTGTGTTTCAGAGATGCAGCTTTGGACAGAAAATAGTGGATCTGTGAGACAGGGAGCTGGAGAGGACATTTCCTGTGGTCTCGCTCACCACGAGGGACCACGGGGTGAGCATCCCCCATGGAGCCATCAGGTTTCCCATCCCATTAGCCAACAGAGGCTAACAGGCGCTTAATTGTGGTGATGGGCAGCAGAGAAGAGGGGAAAAGGCAGGCAGCTAAATACAGCAACAGTGAAGGACCGTGTTTAATGAGGTTGGCACAAGTGACCTGCCTCAGACAACAGTGTCAGATGTGCCGAGGGAGAGATGGGCAAGAAATACAACCCTGAGACAGTCTTAGGGAAACAGCAGGGTGAGGAAGAGTAAGTGAAGCCTTGTAGGAAAAAAGCCCCTTCTAGGATTGGAGGCACGAAGACAGAAAGGAGACTAGTTATGGTTTATAAGATAATTACATGTCTCTCAATCAAGTGATATTGCTCTCCCAGAACTCTGCTGGGGATTTTGAGACTGCACGTTGTTGTTTGTGGCTGGAGCTGAAAGCTTAGTGCTGAGCTCCACTGAAGGCTGGTCCCAGCCCCAAGCACCCAGGTTATCCCAGCCCAAGTTGAGCAGCTTTGCTGCAAAAGCCTGCCTAGATTACCTGTTACTCACTGCTGGCAAGCTGCCTCTCACGTATTGCAGAACCTTGCTGGCACAACCAGGGTGGGTGGGTGGGTGGTTTTTCTGCTATAGTGATGCTGATTCTTTCACAAGGAATGTGAGAAGACTCATCTATCCTTCCAGACACATAGTTTAGAGAAAAGGTCAGCTGGGTTATGTCTTAACATTGCAGTGAGTGGCTTGTCAGACCAAAAAAGGCGGAATTATAAAACTTCTACTTGCAACCCTGGATAGATCAGCTAGTTTAGGACTCAGACTTCTGGGAAGAAGGGTTTGGGTGCTAATGGAAAGGAGTTAGAAAAAGATGAAAAGTTATCTTGTCTCCCAAGACAGCTCCTAAACTTGCTACCATACCAAACCTAAGGAAACACTGTACACAAAAACCGCCTAAGTGTCAGAGGTCCAGTTTTCATAAAGTGAACAAGTACAACACACTTCTGTGGATAGCAAGGCTCTAAGCTTTTAATCTTACACTCACACGTTGTTCCTCATATTATTTTTATACATACCTGAGCCTCTTTTTAATCGTCTTCTTGCCAGTTTAATTTGATCCTGAAGAATCTGGACCCAGTCCCTAGGACCAGGAAGTTTATCCACATGGTTAGCAGTGCAGTATTTTTCTGTAAAAACTGAAATAAAAAGACACCACCTTTTTGAAACATGCCAGCAGAAAGGAGAAATGGCAACTGGAGAGGATTGTAATCGATACATATCAAATTATTCACTTATCAAAAAGAATTTTAATGGCCAAATCTAGGACTGTGGGAATAAAGCCTAACCCAGTATTTCACAAGTTCATAATTCAGAAGTCATTTGGGTGCATAAGTATCACAGTAATGCCATAGTTACTACATATAAAAGCCTGTCACAGAGAAACGTTCTACACCTGATGTCTTCATGAATTTCACACAAAATGACCACAGAAAAATAACAGTGAACTTTGAATTGAGCCTCAGGTGTGGCAGGCACTTGTAAATGCTGCCTTCCATATGGTACAGGTAGAGAGCTGAAGATCTGGTCATTTGGTGACCTCTTGGTCAGGTTCCTAAGGCTGCAGGCAAAGTGATGAAGGACTGAAGCCCTACCACTGTGGAAATCAAGGTTCTTATATTGTGAAACCAGACAGAATAGAATTTTTATAAATCTACTTAAAAAAAAAAAAAGCACCATTACATAGAAAAAAGAAATATCCTACAGGTTCGATTTTGTATTTTGTAAAAACGGTACAGAGAGGGTCAACATTATCTTTAAATCCATATTTACAGCAAACCTAACAATGTTATACTGAAAATATAACATTATAAAAGGAGTGAAACTGATGCAATTGATTTTCATCATGCAACTGAGAGGTGTGCAAAAAATAAACAAGAGCAGAAAGAGAAAAAATATTATTGCTGTTAGTATTGCTACTGTAGTCTTGGTCAGAGGTCTCAGAGCCCAGTGTCCAATTATGACTGGCAAACAAAGAGAGAAAACTGTTCCCAGCTCAAGGAATTTGTAATCCTTGAGAATAAATGCCACACAAATGGGATGGGGAAATATGCAGCAAAAAAAAAGACAATTTCAGTATTTTTATACACATACTTTTGAAGCAGTGCCAGCTGCTAAGTATAAAGGAACCAAGAGCAATACCCCCCTGCAAACTCCTTCCATGTTAACAACTTCACAAAACCATGGCATGACAGGCATTAGCAATACTTTCCTCTGCAGTCTGATCTGCAAGGATGTCAGACCAACTCTGAGGGCTGCCTAGAGAATTCAGTACATCCCCACGCATTCACAGTGTCTGACTTGCAACAATCACCATCTTTCTGAAGGCAGAAATACCCTTTCCCTTCTGAATCCATATGGTACCTGACACAACGGGAACCTGATTAATGACTTATGACTGCAATTGCAGTTCCTGCTTGTGACCAGGGCCTGGGGACAACCCGTGACACCAGGTTGTCCCCAGGCCACCTGCCACAGGTGTCCACTGTGGGAATTACGACTCCTGCCCCTTGTTTCCTGCACAGAGAGCCAGAGGCTGGGAGTCTTAGAGAGTGAGGACATTAACTTCCTTCTCTAACTTGTTTGTTCTTTTCTTGAATGAAAGGCAAAAGAGTCTTGATTGCTCAATGTGTGGTTAGAGAAAGACCAATGTGGACAAAAAGGAATGGGAACTGAATAGCAAGGAGGCAGGAGAAGTGTGACCTGCTTGCTCTTTCTAGTCCATCTGAGCTGCACAGTGTTAACAATCGCTCTGTCACAGAAACAGAGACTGGTTTGAGTTGAAAGGGCACTTTGAAGATTGTCTAGTCCAACCCCCCTGCCATGGGCAGGGACATCTTGCACTTCATCAGGTTGCTCAAAGCCCTGGCCAAGCTGACATTGAACACTTCCAGGTAAGGGGCAGCCACAGTTCCTCTGGGTAAATTCTGCCAGTGCCTCACCACCCTCATCATAAAAACAAAAAAAAAGGTCTTATGTCCAATCTAAACCTACACTCAGTTTAAAACTATTGCTCCTTTGTTCTGTCACTTTACCATAGGCTTTGGTAAAATATCCATCCTCACCTTTCTTACAAGCCCCCATTTTATATTAGAAGGCCACAATAAGGTCTCCCCAGAGCCTTCTCTTCTCCAGGCTGAACAACACCAGCTCTCTCATCTTGTCTTCACAGGAGAGGTGCTCCAGGTCTCTGATCATCTTTGTGACCCTCCTCTGGACTCATTCCAACAGGTCCATGCCTTTCCTGTGCTGAGGACCCCAGAGCTGGGTGCAGCACTGCAGGTGGGGTCTCACCAGAGCGGAGTAGAGGGGAAGAATCACCTCCCTTGACCTGCTGCCCACACTGCTGGTGATGCAGCACAGGACATGGTTGGCTTTCTAGCTGTGAGTACACATTGCTGGCTCCTATCTAATTTTTTGTCCACCAGTACCCCCAAGTCCTTCTCTGCAGGGCTGTTCCCAATCCCTTCATCCCTAAGTCTATCCTGACAGAGGGCATTGCCCTGACTCAGGTGCAGGCCTTGCACTTGGCCTTGTTAAATGTCAGGAGGTTCACATCGACCCATTCCTCATGCCTGCCAAGGTCCCTCTGGATGGCACCCCTTCCCTTTAGGAAATCAACTGCCCCATTCAATGACTGGTGTCATTGCAAACCTGCTGAGGGTGCCCTAGAAACCACTGTCTGTGTTACTGATGAAAATATTGAATAGTACTGGTTCCAGTATGGATCCCTGAGGGATACATCACACTTATATATCTGAACACAGCTCATTGATTTCTGCAGGGAAGGATTTCACTGGCTGAATTCCTACTCAACAACATAAAGGAAAAATAACTGCTTCTGATTATTTTTATTTTTTCATCTTTTTTTTTTCCTCAGTTCTGAGTGAAAGACTGGTGCAGCACACAAGGGAAGCTGATTGCCCAGGAAAAACACTGCAACTGATTCAACAAGTGCCACTGAATACCCAAAGTCAAAAGAGAGAATTGCTCCCTGGCTAATCATCCTGTTGCAGAAGCATTAAATTACTTGTAAGGATGGCAGTGAAAATGTTTTCAGACAGGAAGAGCAATTTTCAAGCAAACAGTCCTTCCTTCAAATTCCCTGTACTTTTTTGTCGTGAATGTAGCCTTTTGTATCTCTGTGATGGAAAAGGACTAGAAGTGCCAATAAAGGGTATCTGGGCACGTGGTAGAGGAATGTGCTAATGATAATAATGCAAACAACATGATGTTGTTCCTGCAGAGATTTCATACTGGCTTAGTTATTTCTTGGAATAAATGAAACTACAGTGTGTGACAGCCCAGCTCCTCGGAGGGAAGAAGGGTGCTATTGGAGCCAGACTGAGTAAAGATCCACAGGACGTCAGCTCTTGGCATCTTATTCCAGCAGAGCTTTTAGGGATGGGCTTCCCTATCAGGAATCAGGCAGCAACGTTTGGGCAATACTGTAAATGCCAATAAAGATCACTGTTATTACAGTGGTTCCTAGTGGTATCATTACAAACGAAATTTGTCTCTTGGAACTACAACTCTCCTCTTTCCTGTCCCAAACTCAAGCAAAGAGGTTAAGACCAGTCTCGGAATTTGCTCCACTGATATGGGCTTAGCTACTGAGAAACATTGCTCTCTGCAGGGGGTGATGGCTGCTATTTTAATAGTGCTGCTGCATTTGCTGTAAAACATTTCTTTTATCAAGTGCTGTTCAAATTAGAGATTTAAAAAAAAAAGTAATTTTGAATGCTTTTTCTTCTATTTAACTTATTTATTAAAGCTTTTAATGAAGAATGAGATAGAGTGAAATCAGACTCAGATTTTTGCAGACTACTGAGCTCAAGAAAGGAAGGTACAAAAAAATGTTTGTGACTTAAACTTGATTACAAGCATAACTGTAAGAAAGGCTGCCAGCTACTCTGTAAAATGTATAAGGCTAAGACATAGGCACAACATACACTTCGTTGCAGAAATAAACAGCTTGGAAGGGTCCTCTGAAGGCCTTCATGTCCAGCCTTCACATTGCAATTTTCCATGTGTCCAATGCCTCTTGTGCCTCTGAGAAGAGTCTGACTCCATCTCCTCTACACCATCCCACTAGGTAGTTGTGGACAGCAATAAGGTTTCTCCTGAATCATTTTCTCTCCAGTTCTCTCAGCCTCTCCACCTGTGACACTTCACCACTTCCCTGCTTTAGTACCGTAAGTCTTGGTGGCCCTCCACTGGACTCAAGCCAGTATGTCAATGTCCTTCTTTCATGGCAAGAGGGGTCCAAAAGTTGGCAGAGAGGTGGTTGCAAAAGGTTCTCCTGCCTCCTTTTGCTGCCAACACACTTACAACAGAAACTCTTCTCATTGCCCTGTGTCTCCTAAGTAAGTAATCTGTACCTGAGGATGAGTCACAGCCTCTAAAATAAGCTCTGCTTTGCAACATAGACTGTTTTTTGGTAACTTGGGTATTTTCCCTACAATATCAGATTTCAAAATAAATAGAACCCAGTTCAGAACCTCTGGTCTAATACTAGCTCCTTATATGTTTTGATCACAGAGTTTGAAGGTACTTGTGTTCTTTGGAAGCTAGAAAGCAGTCATCACTAAGAAAAACCACCCAGCACAGGATGCTCACACTGACCAAGAAATGTGCTCCCCAAGAAGAATGACCACTGGTTCTTATGAGCATCAAACTCATCTCAGCCCCAGCATTACCTTCCTCCATCTCTCCCCAGTCCAGCTACCCACTACTAAACAATTTACAGAGCAGACACAGTCAGATGCAGTGCAAGACTTAGAATTTTGATTGAAGGGTATCAGTTACACTGTCATTATGTTTTCAAGATTTCTTGGCATCTCTGATATACAGGGAAAAAAAGTAATTATCTTATATGAACATTGAGTTTCTAACCTTAGAGCCTGACTTCAGAAACCAGGATCATTGGTTTAAAATGAACACAAGCTGTCCCCGTAGAAGCTATTTTTAACAAGTGAATGAAAGGGAATAAAAATAAGACTGCATATTTTAATAGACCTAACACACGTCAGAAATTCTAATCCCCTTACACTCTTCTTAGCTGAGAATATGTTCTAATTACACATGTGAAGGAAAGCAGAAAACATACCTTTTATTGCACCCACAATATTTTGGTCTAGTCCTTTCCGGTTGTCATTGAGCCCTCTTTTCCTTTTGCCATTTGGTAAAGAGTTAGCCAAGGTCTTGTCATCAAAAAATGCACAGACCAGCTTCCTAAAGAGCAGACTTCCTGAGCGAGTGTAGTTTGATAGTATAGAGTCCAGCTGAGATTTTGGCATGAAGACATCAAAGCCTTCTGCAAGTTGCACTTCTGGCTACCAAAAGAATACAAATGCTTTAATTAAACGAGCATTCAAAGACATTGTTTTATTTCAATCATGCATCTGATGAGACTTTACAATCACATCACCAAACCACGGGATCTCTTCCCAGCTATTCAGGACCTCAGCAGCCTAATTCATTGAAATCAAACCCCATCAGTGAATAAGCACCTTAAAAGGCAAATCAAATAATCTGTCTGGCCTCTGTAATAGTTAACAATTACTGACATTATTTCTAGGTGTGCAGCTAACAAAAAGACAAGAGATATCTTTCAGTACTGGGTAATAATGGCAACCCAGAGGATCATCCCAGGGCAGTGCTCCTAAGAGACGCGTTTTAGACATGTATCTAACCATTTAATGGACTTGTTTCACTGCCAAGTGCTGTGGGGCAGCCAGGCATTTCCAAGAAGCACAAATGCAGGGATACTGGCCCATTCCACATGGTTTCCCAGGAGGGCTTCTAGTGCAGATATGGCACATAGGAGTAGAGGTGGATGATGAGTCTGAAGTTGCCCTTGGAGCCCACCCTTGCTGAGCATCCATTTCTCCCTCCTTTTCATATTCCCAAAACGCATTCTTAGAAGAGGATGATGTCAGACAGACAGAGATTATTCCAGCACAGAAATCCTCAACAGGAAATCTCAGGGATTTACAGGACTGCTAGCAAATGAGACAGAGGGGAAGAAGAGGAAAGACAACCATACTGTATTTCACAAGAATCTTCTCTCAGGTACATTCTGGGTCAAAGCAGGCAAGGCCTTTGAGAAGTCCCCTTACCAAGAGCCTTTTTGCTGCCCCTGTCTGTACATATCAGAAATTACATGAACAGTATTTGCAGAATTTTCTTCGTAATGCTTATGTAAGACTTCTGCATGGAATAATTATATTTCTTCATTATATTTTTTCATGAATAAACTAAAATTTTTAAAATATTGTTTGGAAGCTGGCAAAGAGGAAAAAAAATCTGTGGTCATGATGAAAATAAGACAACATTTCAGCCTTGCTCCTAAGAACTTTTTTTCTCCTACATGAAAATATATCCACCAATGATGGTGCATTTTCAAAGACGTTTACAGAGCAAGAGCAAGTGCCATCTCCCATCAAATCACCTGCAAACATCTTGAGTCTAGACAGAAGAAAGGGCTGCCAACCTCAGAACAATTTGGCTGCGTAACTCTTTTCCCATGGATTTTTAAAAACCAGTATCAAGAGAGGTATAGCAAGCAGGATACTTTCAAAGAATGTACTGTCATGAGATATGGATATGTGTTGAGCCATGAAGATTACAATGCTTTGGGAAGTCAGGATGAAGAATCTTAAAACATGCAGATAGCAACAACAACAACAAAAAAAATCTTAAAAGTGTGTAGTTTCTCGGCTTGTTCTGGATGAAAAGTTGTTTTTTACCTTGAGAACTTTCAAAATGCTGGATCCAGCAAAACAGTCAGAGTTACTCTATTTGACATCTGACAATACTCTGATGTAGGTGGGTTTTTAATATGTTACTTCTAAACTTTCTGGTGACAGAAAAGATTTTCAAGAGTAAATAAATGTGGGCCAAGTTTACAGCTTGGGAAAAATTCTATTTCACGTTCATCAAAACCCAGAATGTAGTTGTCATGGTGATGAAGGTATCCTGGTCTGTTACTTGGGTCTTCTGGGAGACATCTAAGATGACCTGGATGACAGACACCCAGGGTAGACAAACCATCTTCACTAATCATAGAATTGTTTAGGTTGGAAAAGACTCGTAAGATTATCAAGTCCAATGTTTAACCCAGCACTGCCAAGCCCACCACTAAACCATGTCCCCAAGTGCCACATCTACACCTCTAGTAAATACCTCCAAGGATAGTGACTCTTCCACTTCCCATGGCAGCCTGTGCCAGTGCTTGACAACCCTTTCAGGGAAGAAATTTTTCCTAATATCCAATCTAAACCTTCCCTGGTGCAATTTGAGGCCATCTTCTCCTGTCCTGTTGCTTGTTAATTGGGAAAAGAGATGGACCACCACATGGCTACAACTTCCTCTCAGCAAGTTGTAGAGAGCAAGAAGGTCACCCCTGAACCTCCTCCAGGCTGAGCCCCCTCAGCTCCCTCAGCTGCTCCTCATCACACTTGTGCTCCAGACCCTTTCCCAGCTCCACTGCCCTTCTCTGGACATGCTCCAGCCCCTCAATGTGTGTCTTGTGGTGAGGGGTCAAAACTGACCCCAGGACTGGTGTGGCCTCACCAGTGCTGAGCACAGGGGGACAATCACTGCCTCATCCTGCTGGCCACACCATTGATGGAACCAACAAAGGCCAGTTACTCTTGTGGTACCTTTTCTGCTTAAATCCCCAAAAGCCAGGATGATTGTGAGGCCCCACTTTCATGGCCTGTATTCATACTGAAAAATCAAGATCAAGCAAGTTTTTGCCCTTCTGCTCTGTGGGAGGTTTCTGTCTTCCCTAAGTTCACTTTAGAACACCTGCATTAGGCTTTGACAGGTTACCAACCACCCCGTAATACAGTCATAAAATACATCTCAAACCTTAGCACTGCACCAGAATGGAGGAGTCAGCTTTATTTTAGTTTGGCTATTTTATTCTTAATATAGGAATCAATTTATCAGTGAAATAATTTGGAGGTAAAAACATGATTTATTCTTGCTTTCCCTTTAGTAGTAAACCACTCTTCAATCAAAGACAATCAGTAACTAATTGAACTTTATGATCACTTTGAATACGATTTCTCAAGGAAAAAGCACTTGTTAGCAGACAATGATCATGCTTAAGGAACTGGTGGGTAAACTATTTGTGTACAATAAAACAAATAAGACCTGAATGCCAAAGGCTTCTGCTGTGCTAAAATTAACAGGTAGTGAATTAGATTTAATCCTAGACTTTTTGGTAGGTTATAATACATAGATTAAAAATTATTAGGTTATAAATTAAATACTATAACTGTAGAACAAACACAAGAACGTTTAACTAAGAGTAACAGATCATTACATTTAAAAAGCAGGTTCTCTGATCCATGGGCCAGATTAAGGGTTGGTCTCACAAAGACTTTTTCCATCTCTGTAAGCAGCAGTATTTCATCACAGCAGGTCTGAACTAATTGCACTCGTTTTGGCAGCCCCAATTTTATACCCGTTAAACTTGGATTTTTCTTAAAGTTCAATAAGTGCTGGCAAAACAGCAGTGGCAGCAGTGGTGGTGCATGACACAGCACACACTACAGACAACCCATGGAATATCCTCAGGGGAACACGGTGCTGTGTAAAGTGTCTTTCAGTTTTTTCAGGCATTCAGACATGCTGGTCATGAGCACACCAGAGATACTTATGAATAAATAGAAAATGATAATGTTGCCATTCATTCTGACAGAAGTGACTTTCTTTAGCTTTCTCAAAATGTTTAGGGTCACATTTTATTTTCACATTAAATGTATCTGTTTTCAGAACTCAAATGTTTTCTTTCCAAAGACAAAGCAAAATCAATTTGTTTCTCTCAGGGTTCTGGCTCTGTAAATTTAGTCAAGCAACTACTGTGGCAAGCAGGGGCCCAAGCATGGGTGGGCAGATGAGGGCCTGATTTATGAGCCACATGTTTTCTCTTCTTTTTTTTCCTTAGGTCAAATTGGCAACTACAAAGAATCGTGTCCAGCGATGGAACACATTCATAAAGCCAAATTAAATTCCATCGCAAGTACAAAACTGTTTTCAAAACCGTGTTTCAAGCTGACAAGAGTGCCACAAGCAAAGAAAAATTATAAGCACAAATTGCATACTGGAGATAAATTACCAGTCCCTCCCCAAACCTTTCCCTCAAACATTATTAAGCCCAGTACTACAAAAGGAAAACCTCTGAAAAAGCATCAAACTAGTTACTCTGTATCACTACACTGGCATGAGACTGCAACCTAATTAGTGGTGTGGCTTGCATCTCTGTAACTGAATTATTATGACAGCTCTTTTTTATTATTAGTTCCCTCTTCCAGAAAGGTAGGACATTATCTGCTACATTGTTTTCATTTATGCTTATTAATACTGGATTTAATTATGTTTTTCTAGCTCATAGTACTTAGGAAATTGGAAAGCGCCTGCTCAAAATTAAAAATATATTAGAGAAAGTAATGACCAGTTTACTTGTCACTGAACTGGTTCGGATGACATCGATTTAGTCATTAAACAAAGCCAATCAGCCACCAGATACATGAGATTTCTATCACTGTGTACACGAATCAAGAAAATATGCCTACTGCAATTTTACATGGGAAAAGAAGACATTCTTAGAGAGGCAAATTTTGGCCTCTTTTGGCATCATCAACAGTGTCAAGGCCCTCATCCAGCAACCACAGTGAGGGAGACTAAATGACCGGATTCAGCAAAGACCGAATATGAAGTTTATAGAGGCGAGGAGTCCCCCAGAGCCAGTGGGACCAGACAGGCATGAGAGCACATAAATACCCCTTGGTAGGATAAAGGCACACGTGTTACTATTCAACAGCAATGATTGGCTGTGAATGGTTTATACATCCAGCACTTTTCATGGCTCCTCACCTCATGGTGGCTCTTGGCAGTGGGAGAGATGAAGAGCAAGTTCCCACTGCAAGCGCAAAGAACCAGAGCTTTGAACTCAAGGAAGAACTATACACTCATAAAAGTTGGAAAAAACCCCCAGCCTTTGTAATCAGCACTCCCCTCATCTAACCCTAAATCTCCATTCACCCCTACCCAGGATTTGCTTGTTTATTCTAACAAAAAGTGGGAAGAGACATCAATGGGATTTGAGTACCGACTCTCCTGAATGAGTTAGTGCTTTAAAATCCTGTGATCCTGTGCGTTAAAACCTGAACTTACATCTGATGAAGCCGATTCAAGGATAATTCCAAATCCTGAAACGGGGGTTTCTGGTTTTGGGGCAGGTTCAATCGCTTGCAGACTCAGTCGTTCTGAGTTTGCTGAAAGCTTCTTTTCATTCTCTGCAGCGCTGGGTTTCTTACTCATTGCAACTGGTTCAATAGTTTTGAGGGGCAGTTTTCTCTTTTTATTTCTCTTTCTTGATATTGTTGACTTTTGTGCACAGATCAGAGGAACAGGAGGCTGCTGTCTGTTTTGAGTCCCAACTGAATGAAAGAAAGCAATGCATTAATTTTACAGACAAAAGCAAACATATAATCACAGAGATGCACCATTAAACCGCCGACACACTGAACTTTTTTTCTGGGTAAGTGGTGTGGCTTCCAGGACTGCTGGTGCAGGGGAAACACATTTTATCACCTTTGCATAATTTTCCAATCTGCACAATGGGAATAATGACAGTGAGCTATACTATGAGGCTTTTCAAGACACAGTGATAAATAGCATTTTAGGAAAATTAGGAATACGTGGTTCTTTCTCCTAGTGACCACTGGGTGGTTGGTGACATGAAGCACTTAAGTGATGATTGATTTGCATACCCTCTTGAATGACTGAGAATCTCACTGTCTTTGAAGATCTTTTCTTGATAAAGTAAGATAATACAAGTGCTAATGCAATTACAGTTATTTTTATGACTGTGGTCTCCAAGTTAATTAGCTCAGCAAGAACATTTCAAGTACCATTATGTCAAGAATGAGTGAAAACACTATTCAGTAGTTTAATTTCTGGGAAAAAAGGTAACCCAAAGTAGCATCGGTTTGTTTTGCTCATACACAAAAACTGACGTGTTATCTCTGAAATATAAGAAACCATATTTTATATATATCAATATTTTGCATTTCCCAGTATTCACAATAAATTAAGGCACCAATCCTGAACCTGAACCTGTATCAATATGACTGAGTCCTCACTCACTCACTAGCAGAATGCTATCCAGATACAATTATATGTGTGGATAAATCACTAAAATCAAGGTTGAAACAAAAAAAGCCAGAAGTGCTTCACATGTAGATCAAACTCATTCAAATTATGAGTGGGCTACAAAAAGTCCTCATCTACAAAGCCTGAGGAAAAAACCAAACCTTACAATACTGTTTATTAAAATATTTCTGGAATATTTAATTTCTGGCAAGGACTTACAAGACTGTGATGGGTAATTCATAACTAAGACAGTAGGGTGTTTGAACACTAAAACAAGTTACTACACTTTCGCTTACATGTTTGCATTTTAGGTTTTTTCCCTTTTAGAAACAAAAATGCCAAATGATTTTTTTTTTCTCTGCAAAACTATAATTTCAGAAAATATGAAGCACTCCCAGTGAATCAAGAGCTTCATGAATTAACAAGGTACTTACTCTGTAGATACATAATAAATAAGATATGTTCCTGCTATTGAGGAGCCAGCTCTTTTGGCATAAACCCCATTCCTACAGCTGTCACTCACAAGCCACTTCCAACCACAACATAACTTCAATGAAATTGGAGTGATAAAGAAGCCCATGTCCCAGCAAAGACTGTAAAACTGGGCCTTTGTGTGCTTCTTTTTAAATTGATGACTTCTAGAAAAGCATTTTTATGCATGTCAACTGATACTACAAAACCTGTCTGATCCTTCCCATCACTCACTCAAACATTACACACCGTGGAGACAAGGAGTTTAGTCAGCCCTTCACTCCACCCATGTTTCAATTAATTACTCAACACTCCCTTTTCTTACAGAGGTCTTACCCAGCCACTCCAAGAGAAAAACCTCCATGGCTCCACTCCCCATCACTTATGCTGGATGAGCAAGTCAACTGAAAAAATCTCCAACATGTCCAACTCTTTATTAGTATTAATAGTGATTTTTAGCTTCCCAGCAGCCCATGATGACCTACCTAGCTCCTACCTGCCATGGTCTCACTATCTTGCTGGCTCTAGAGCTCTTCTGGCTCTGCACTGTTCTGTTTCATCTCCCAAACTAGCAGAGAACTAGACAATTCCAATTTCATTTTTCTTACCGCTCAGATTAGTGAACTGGTGAGCAAATCACAAATTAGGCAGCACTGTGAAAACAAACTGGGGGTGGTTATGGCATATTGACCTACCCACTGAGCTCTCATTACAAGAGTATCTAATCACATTAGATTTATTTTTTTTAATTTAGCCTTAAAAGATTCCTGTAAGATAAAATCCCATGTTACAGGTAAGGATCTGAGAAGTAATAATTACATTTCCAAGAAACCTGTGAAAATCTGACTTTGAACAACGTGTCAAGAGAGCAGGAAATAGTCCCAAGTTTTCCTGAGTGTCCACACAGACTTTTCTGTCTTATTAGACCATTCCCTAACAGGAAGATCATAGAATCACAGAACAGTTTGGGTTGGAAGGGACCTCCAAAGATCATCTAGTTCAACATCCCTGCAACGAGCTTGGCCATATTCAACTAGATGCTTGTCACAGATAAACACATATGGGACATTGTAGCTGTTTGAATCTGCATTGTACCTGTTTGAATCTGCATCAGTTTTCGCATGGTCTTGAGCTCTTGAAGAATCGCTTGCAGGGTTGACTGGCAATTACATGTACAGCAGTTTGGTCCAACTGATGAATTCACCATTGGGATTTCTCCTGAAAGAGAGAGGAATGAAATGGGGGAAAGATGATGTAACCCACAAAAAACCACCCAAACAACAATTAGCTGCAGGTGTTTGAAACTATTATCAATATACCAGATTGTGAAACTAGATCCAAAGCAAGAAAGCAAGTAATTTTCAGCATGGTCCCTTTTCAGGGGAAAGGGCCACTTGTTTTTATCCAGTTACTAACATGTTGGGATGCAATGTTACATGGGCTGGAGAAAAGCCTGAATACAATGCACTCCTCACAGCAGGGCTCTCTATTGTCAGGTTGGTTCATCTTGAATAACAAAAGCACCAAACCTCATTATAAACATGCTCACTTTATCACACACATACAAAAAAGCCCATCTCCAGGAACAGTCTTACAAAGAATGAAGACAGTTTTGTGTAATAAAGGTTTGTACTGTACATCAAATGAGGGTCTAGGAATTTTTAAACTGCTTGAATGTTACATGTGATTCTTTACCACGTGAAGAATTGAGAATGAAAATAAAATTACCCCAAAAAACAGGACAGAAAAGAACCACAGCAAAGAAAGCTTTCAAATCTGCCCTTCTGTTTGCTAGGGTGGGATTGTTTTCTATGATATGTTTTCCAGCACTGTGACCTACAAGATGGGCTTTCCACAGTATCCCTTTGAAAATTAATACAGTAGTTCAAGACATTCTTTTTTTCTAGTAATTCTTACTAGTGTTTAGTTTGACTTACATACTTCTAGTCCTCAGCATTGCCTTTATTACTGCCTTGCTTTCCAGAAGTTTTGCATTGTAGGTCCTGAATTAGGACAAGCTGTAACAGCTGACAGATTTCAGGCTTTATCTGGATAGCTGTATCCTGCACTTTAATTTAAAATAGCTGTATCCCCAGCTTTAATGCTGCAAATAAAAATTTCTAAATTCAACAAAACACCTAGCAGTATCTGGCTGAAACTGAGGCCAGATGGGATGCAACTCCCTTCCATTCAAAATATGCTTACAGTCATTTAAATTGATGGGTATTTTACTGCTCATCAAAACATGCAAGAGGAGGGATGATCATTTTACAAGGACAGGTACAAATGGACCTAACAAGAATCACCTCACTTAGTGTCACATGTGGACTTTGGAGAGAGTATTTTCCTTTTTCTTCCATAGCCTGACACTTATCAGGTGCCCTTTAATCATTACCCAGATAAAGTGAACATAAGCAACTCATTTAATCTCCACTCATAAATCCTCCCATTTTTAGTTATTACTTTTGCTTTCCTCTGAAGCCAAACCAGCCAAATATCATTTTAGGTTTGGGTTGTGCTCTTTCATCAGAGCTCCCTGATGTCAGACCCACAGAGATCCCCTGACTTCAATCCTCACTTGAAATGGCTGAAAATCTGACCATCCCTAAATCACTACCATTCTTTCCTAATTCTTCCAGTCTGTCCCTCCATCCTCACATTTCCCTTCCCAAGCACTTGTTCTCTACCTCCTTCCATTCAGTCCTTCAGATCTGAAGCAATACCCATCAGACTTGAGCAAACTGATGGTCGTGCACCAAAAGTGAGCTACTTGTAAAGCTGAACTGATGTATCCCTTAAAGATTGCTGACATTTTCTGGGTGTCACTCTCCTCTTTTCCTCAGATATTCAGACTGTCCACACTATAAATTTTGGTATTTTAAGATATCATCCATGGACAAATACATGTTAAAACTGCACTGAGATAAATGGACTAGTTCAAAAATCTCTGCAAATCGAGCAAATACAAACAAATGCAATAGTACAACTGGCTTCACCTCTCCGAAGTTTCAGCTGCAAATAAAACAACTTTTTAGAACTAAGAAGTTATCTAGAAAACAGGCTGTGAGTCTCCAATTGAAACAAAAAGGTTTCTGACTCAGCAGGACTCTGCCTAGTTTGATCTCACCCTTCCTTTGTACACTGTCTATTCATTGGAAGTTCCTTGGGGCATGGATAGGATTTTACCTTTTCAATGGTCCATAAAGTGTTTAGCCTATTGTTATAGGGAGAGAGGGAAAAAAATAATGTTATCTTTAGCTTTGCAGCAGATTACTCAGAATCCCTCACCTTGACTCCACTAATACCCTTTACCTACCTGTTACAGGTAGACTTTCAGGTAGATGAATTTCAAGACTACTTATAATTTAACAGCATAACTCTGTACCTTTCAGTAAGACAAGCAGGTACCCCAGAAATGGGAGTCCCAGGAAATTAGGAGAGTTTTATTAATAGAACATCCTTCCTTCAGTGCTTTCTCAGTTGTTTAAAGACTAATCAGCTTCTCAAGATAAATCCAGCCCTCTCTCTTGATCAAAATCCAATATTCTAGTGGGTTTCCGGAAACAGTATCTAAAAGACCATAGGGGGGAACCAGGGCTGGTGGCTTTTGTTTCCTTCTTAATAAAAACTTGGTAAACTGCATGTGAAAACTTGGACAAATGGTACCAGTAAATACCTGTACATCTTTCCTGTGGCACTGTAACGTGTTCCTAACGAAAGCACACAGGCTCCTGATGGAAAACCAAAGGGTCTATTTTCCCACTGAGGCACAGGGGATTTACATTACAATCCCCATTAGCACTGATAGAAATTACCCATGTAAATCTACCATAGGTACTGGGAATGGGAAAAGAGACCACCAATATCTCAAATCAAAGCAGGGTTCTACTGACTCCATACATATTCATGAAGGTTTTTTATTTTCTTTCTATCCTCCCTCCTCTGATCAGTTATTGTATTGTAAGAAACATCTCGTAGAGTGCTCTCAGTCATTGTTCCAAGCACTATCTTTATCATTTTTAGAGGACAAAAGCAACCCTTTTCTACTTGTTATAAATCAATTTTTAATTTTAAAAGGAGATCAGACTTTTTATTTTTATGAAAGAGCCTTTAAAGAGCCATCTCCCTCTCTTTTGGAAGCTAGCCAGCAGGCAAATTTGATACCTGCTTGTATGACTGAGAGGAGGAGATGACACAAATACATCAGCTGCTTTCCCTGTGTGAGCAGTAAGGAGCCCAGAACAGCAGTTCTTGAAGCTGGATCTATTGAGAAGGAATTCACCTGTTGTAACATTGCTACCAGTTTATATCTGAAGAGCATGCAAGTACTACCCATTGAAAATGATCTTGATATAGCCCAAAAGCAATTCAGCTGCTGTATCACTGCTGGATTTCCCACAGAACATAAGAAACTCAAATGTCTTAGAAAGACTCTGTGAGCTTGTTGTCTCAAACAGGGCAGACATGTTGCTCACTGTAGCCCCAAGGGGCTTCCCCTAAATGTAGTGGGTCACAGGTGTCTACCCAACATCCTGACTTGTGGAACTGCCATCTTAAGTCTGGCTTGGAGTAAATCATTTTGCTTTTCAGGTATGTTCGTACTCATTCCTCTGCTGTAGCAATGTCTAGGCTCCCCCCATTCCTCCTTTGCTCTATTTTTGTCAGTACCTTTCTCACTAATGCTTTCTGTTAAACATCCATTCCAGCCTCTCCTTGAACCATCCTATGAGTAGGTAATTGTACCAGTGAGATGGACTTGATGTGTCTACTGCATCCAAATTTGAGTAATTCAGAGGGCCTATAGGATGTACCTTTACTTCCTATATAGTATCTATCCACAATGGACAGAAAGTTTCTGGACTCAGATCACCTGCTACAGATACCTGAACATCTTCCCAGTGATGACCTCAGCCTGACAGCCCCAGGTAACAACCTTATGTCAGGCCTGGACAGTTTTGCTCTGGTAAGTTAAACACCATGGTAAGTACCAAGGAGGAGTATCTCCCTTGAGGTATTGTTCAGCATCTCTACACTCAGCTTTTAGGGCCTTTGTCCATCCGCTGAATAACATCTAAAATGCTGAGTTAGATGCTCAGGCTTTCAATGCTTTCAATGCACGGGACAGGGGGAATCAGGCATGTCAGAATGCCCAGAAGAGCTGTGTGCTGGGTGAAAAGCAGTTTTAGAGCTTGCTCATAGCCCAGAAATTCATCAAAAGTTTTCCTTTCCTAGAGTCCGGGCTTTGGAGCCAAAGCAGCAAAACTGCCCAGCCTGATCACATCTCACTGTAGGCAGACACCTCTTACCAAATTGCTAAGCAGATTGTCTTTTCAAAGGTGGCCAGTGGAGAGGGCCCACACCCATCTTTATGTAATAACCCAAAAGATTGCATTCCTTTCTGCAGCAGGACAGCTGCAGAGGGAGGTGCCTCCTGGGGCACTTCCCCAAGAGCTGGGAGCCTGGGCATTCCTCCTGTCCAGCCCAGGAGGTTGCTCATCCCAACTCTTTCACTGTCCCACAGGCCACTCTAACCTGTAAGGTATCATAAATCAGCTGAACCCTTCCTCCTCACATTAAAAAAAATCAAAGCACTGACATTTTCTTGCATATGGGGCCAAATCCTGTCAACGTGTTTTAGCTCACACGCTGAATCAGGCCCCGGAGGGGATAGAGGTGCTGCTCCACCTACTTTCTGGATTTGGGAACCAGGCACCTAATCTGTGCAGGCTTGGGCACTTCTGTGCATGCAGAGAACTGTCCCTGCTGGTGCCCAGGGCCTCTCAGGGCAAGGAGGCAGATATGTGATGAATTTTGTGTCCTTCCATATTTAGAAGGTTGTTATGGTGGGACTTTGACAGCACAGTTTTTTTAACGTGGCAGCAAGACTTTCATTCTCTGGGACTTAACACAACAAGAGAAAGGTATCTTAAAGGCACACTGCCATCTACCTCAGGGCAGAATTCTCTGCCAGTACTAGAAGAGCCACGCTCTAGTACACACTGTTCATAGGTAGACTTCATCACTTCTTTTCTCCGACGGTCTCATAGGAATAAAAGCCTATGGCTGTGACAGAATTTTGTCCCTGCAGTTCAGTGGTCTGTTAAAAGGCTGATGCCATCCCCTCGTGAAAGGCAGTAAAATCCTGCTCCACGAGTGGTGTCACAACAGCGCTACACTACTCATGGCAAAGAGGAGTGGTAGAGGTTGACATTTAATTAGCCATGAACTTAATAACAATGGCAAAAGCTGTTTTAGTAAGTACTGTAGAGAAATTAAGCATTGAGTAATTCTGTCCTATCACCAGGAAACCATTTTAAAAGCTAAGACAGATGGTAGCAGAATGCACTGTGCCCACTTTCACACCTTTCTGAAGTGATAACTATGTGCTCATTTTGTAGACTCTGAACTATAACTGTTTTCAGTGCAGTGGTACAATATATCATCACAACAAAGGCAGATATTTAGCACAGAACAAGGAGAGGGGGAAAAAAAAAGTACCATTCTCAGTATCTTACACAGATCATACCATTGGATGCCACAGTTCGAGTCTGATTTTGGAACGTTTTGGATCGAGTTCCGTACTGCCCTGAAAAATGGCTGGCTTGGGGTGATAATTCATTCCAGGCACCGCTCTGGGAGGGATGAAGGCTCGCCTGGGACTCTGCAGGGGGATTCAGGCGCTGGGCCCAGGCTAAGTCTAAATCTTGGGGCTCCTCCTTCAGTTTTTCTCCTTCTTTGCCAACCCGTTGATAGATTCTTCCAGTGCTGTCATTCAGTAATCTTCTCATCCCTGTAATTTGTTTTTTAATTTCCCGGCTTTCATCTCCTAATGAAAACAGAGCCACAGTTATCACTGTAAATTAGCAAAAACAGTAATGGGTAGAGATTAGTGATTTTAGATACCAAAAAGAGTTGGAGCACAGAATTAAATAAATAAAGACAAGAAAGAAAAGGGATGGTTGAGTGGTCGCTGGGATGTTCCAGGCTGCACTTTCACACAGCCATGGCTGACAGCTCTCATGGCTGAAAGACCTGCTGAACTTGGCTTTCTTGATGCTGTTTCTAAAGCTTTGATGAGTGAGATTATTTTTTGCCAGAAGGAAATAATAATAGCTACAGCAGTTTCAAATAAACAGTCCTTTTAAGAGACTGATCCTATTCAGGCATTGACATCAGTGGATATTTTCCCCGAGTAATGCCTAAAGGATCAGACCCTTTATGTATCAGTTTGCTGTATGCTGAAGGGTAGACCCTAAAAAAAAAAAAACCAAACACAAAAAGCACCACATCACACGTAGACACACACCAACACTGCATCTATTGATTTTAATGAACAGAATCAGTTCCTTAGTCCACAGAACTTAACAATACTGGATTATACAGGAATAAATTAAACAGTAGCTAATGTGTATAACTGTATATAGCTGACCTGCTAGATGTCTTGAAAATGTAGATTATAAAGACAAAATGAAAATATACACAAGAAAAATGTGACTGTTCCAAATAAATTCAGGGCATTTAAATAATAACAGTTATACACTTTAATACTCCTGGCACCATTTAAGTATTAATTTTACGTATGAAACTGCTGATTGCACAATGAATAGATGTGTTTTGGGCAGATAGCAGCTATTTCGCTCGTTAAAGCATACACTACATTTCAGGAGTAATAAGGAAGTGTTCATTGCCCCTTCTGAATTAAGAAGCTGCTGGTTTTTTTACTGGTTGTAGAAAAATGAAACACCCTAAGCAAATGGGAAAACAAAGATGTAGAAACTGAGGAATCAACCTTCCTCTGTACTATTCTTAATACAGTAATGTCTGGTATCCTCCAGTCAATTGACATTCGTGCTTCCCAAAATAAACCTATTTGTGGCAAAGCTACAGCGCAAAGAAAATTTCAGAAGAAGAAAACCTCAGCTCTCCAAAATCCAAGATGCAAGGTGTGTTGTCTCTGGTTTAACAAGCTATTTGAAAGTGTGAGGCAGGTGAACAATTTTATCAGCTTAACAGCTCTAATAAGTTCCTTAAACTTAGATGCATGCCTATGAGCAGCTACACCAGACAGATAAAAGAGCAGCAAACCCCTCCCCAGCTCAGTGTGGCTGGGACACACTGCAAACCCGGCATAGCTAGGGACGTGCAGCACCTGAAAGAGGGATTTTTTGCTCTAGGAGGCGAATAAGTAGAAGGGGACAGGAGCTCTACGATCCACTCCAGCCTCTGCTGGATCCCAGCATCTCCTGCTTGACCTGGTGCACCGGTTCCCTGGGCTGGTGCCAGCTGGCTCCAGCCCACCCCGATCCAGCGAGGAGAGTGGGTGGATTGCAAGACAGCTTCCAGTCCAAACTTAGAAAAATATTTGCTAACTCCGTACAGCGACACTCCAGCACCGCTTCCACTCCAGCTAAAGCGGCGAGAAAAGCCCTCTGCAAGGGAGTTCTGCGCTGTATTTATTTATTTTGTTGGTTTGCCCGCAGGTTTATGTGTGCGGGTGTGATTTAATTAACAAATCACAGCACCAATTCCTTTAAAATGACACTTTTTGGCTTCAGCCCAGCCAGGGGTTGGCTGTTTGCAGTTCCCAGCCTTGAGAGGCTGCAGAGTACCGCTGGACTCCAATTGCTGAGGCACTCAGACCCGTACACTGCAGACTGCCTTTTCTCCTGTACGTGGCTGTACCTGCTCATAGCCCAGATCCAAACACTCCCACCACACCGGAGCCTGGAGCAAACCCTTACTGTTGTACCATTTAACATTACACCAGGCTCTCAGAATTTTATGCTGGCAATTTGGATTTGTATTCAATGGCAAAATGTAAGTGAGTATCAGAACAGCTTCCCACCCACCCCCTCCTGGCGGGTGCAGTGACTGTGCTACACGTCTGGTCGGGTGACATGTTGTTAGAAAGATTAAATTTCCGTTACCCAATTACATAAAATATTAATGTTAATTGAGCTTATTCAGCCTTGATTCTGTTCCCTTGTTCCTTCATATAGAAGTCTTCCTATACAGTGACATGAGCATACTTAACTCCAAATAAAACCCCCTAAATTTATGTTACAACAAACCCTGAACTTTATGTAAATCCTTACTTAAAGAAGGAGAGTCCCCTTTTGTAAACTTGTTTGTTAGGGTTTGCATTTTGGGGGTTTTTTTTAGGAATTTTTCTGTTTGTTTTGTTGGTAGTGGTGGTTTTGGTTTCTTTTGTTGTTTTGATTTGGTTTTTAAATATGCCTTCTATTTTACAAGGAAGGGCAATAAACCATCACAGAATATGCTGGGTTGGAAGGGACCCATCAGGATCATCGAGTCCTACAGGACTACAAGCCTCACTTAAGTCTTCAGTGCAAATTTACATCCCTCCTCTCCCAGTCATGACTTTTTACAGCTTTAGCTTGTAATAGGCCAGGAAGAGCAGCATCCTGCCCGACAGGAGTGGAGAGCAGCTGATGTTACACCATCTGAACCTGTAGACAGGAGTAACATAGATTTAACTAAACAGATTTAACTTCTTGCTCCCTGGTTCTCTCATTTGGCTATTAGCTCTAGAGCCCCATGAGAGCATTTTGTTATCAGCTATTCCACTGCTGATAATTTTCACAGATAATAAACATGTAATTTAAAAAGCTAAAAAGAAAAAAAAAAAAAGGAAGATGGGGCACAGGGAAAACAGAACAACTCAAGCTACTACGTCCTACAGAAGAGCCAGCCCTCCTTTTTAAATGCTGAATAGGATAATCAATATGAAAAAAAATAGTTTATTACATAGAAATCTGCATTACCTATCCGTGAAAATCCTTCCAAGATAGATGTTAAGGCCTGAGAAGAGTGGTGCCTATTTCAGCCTCTCCCTGCACATATAACAGGAGTCCTCACTATTCCCAAGGAGATGGGAATGCCTCCAAAGGGGTGGCTACAGGATTTGCCACTTGGATTCCCTACGTAAACCCTTGGGTTTTGTCTGAAACCAATGAAGTTACTTGCAAAACACTAAAATATTTACAAAATGCTACTCAAAATAGAACCACGACAAGGTACAGCCCTATTCAGGGCTGTATATACAGGTAGTAACTGTCACAACAAAAACATAACAATTTTTAATAGCTACTGTTATAGGTTTTTCTATGATGGACCCTTATACACAACCTACTTTTTTCCACATGACCTGACCTGTAATCTTATAAAACAACAACAAAAAAAGCAAAACAAAGCTCTTCAATAAAAGCTACACCCTTGAAAAGTAATTTTCACAAAATTCATTTCAATCTATTTCCTTGCTGAAAGTATACAGAACATAAAAACTTCCTGCTTTGAAAGTTGCAAAAATGTTTAAAATTACAAAGGCACAAATGTAAACCAGAACTGTCCCAGGATGTAGTAGAATCCACTTGCTAAGTGTGCAGCTGTCTGAAGAAATAAACCTGTAAACAACTGCAGTTAACAAAATATTAATAATAATTCATTACACTCTTTGCCTCTATATGACTGTCCATCTTTTCACTGTTATGCTTATTAAACCAAATCTAGATATGGCACATTGTCTACCAACAAGTTCTTACACTTCTCCCAAACAGTTTGTCAAATATTATCACAGCACTGCAAAGAATTAAAAAATTATATATAATCATACCCACATGTTCAAATATTACTTTTATCCCACTATCAGAGAAGTGGTAACCACACCTGTAATAATGAGTGGTTTAAAGTGTATAACTGGGTAAATAGAGTTAAGGTTGGACAATCATCTGTGTTTGATATTTTCTTCCTTTGACTCACATAAACAAATGGCCATAATGTTCTCTTGGTCCAACATTTTGCAATTAATTTCTTTGTTTCTAACATTTATGTTTCTCTCACGTTTTGGGAAATATTCATGGGTAGCTGACTTTTTTCTATTAATTAATGTTTAATTTTATGTTGTTTGGGCAGCTGAAACTCCTATGGAACTTTTTCCTTTCTTGACTGTACAAATAGGGCTTTTTCCTCCATCAGGTTTTGTATCTCAGATTTCCATCTTTGTGTCCAACTAGGCTGAAATTAGTGGATGAATTCAGGAGTTATCTGGAGGGTAGGAATAGCAGCAACAGGCAGCCAGACAAGCACATGTGAGCTGACAACAGCCTGGTTTGTAGGGAAGTGAGGCTTCAGAAGTGAGAAAAAGTGGAAGTCGATGCATATGGCTTGAAAGCTCAACAACAACAACAACAAAATAGTTGCAACGGGTTATATAATCAAACATATTAAACTGCAATTTATTAGATGCCACTTGAATCCTGCCCTCCCTGGAAGGGGGCCAGCAAAACTCAGCTGCTGTGTTTGAAGACTCTGTGTAAGGGCTGATTCAGAGCGGCCCAAGGAGGCACCCGCAGCACAGGGCACACGACCCTGCTGCTCAGCCAGGCTGAACTCACCAAACACCTCTTGGAATGCTACAGGGTATTCACGTGCTTCCTTCAGAGACAGTTATCCCAGAAGGGAGCCCAGCATCCCTTCTCAGCAAAAACTGTACCCACATCAAATAATAATTTTCAAAAATCAAGATATTTTTGTCGCTGTCATCCCATACCAGAAATGATCCTGAAACAGAAAGTTGTGAAGGTCAGCACGGGGGAAATAGAGGAGCCATGTGCGTGGTTCCTTATCGGATCAAAGGTTCCCTAAATCACGTGGAAACTTGCTGTAACTGCCCTGTGCATAACTGGAATCGGGCATCTGCGTAGCTGAACTCATGGGGTAAGCACAAATTCCCAAAAAAGGGATACCTGGTCTGTGCTGGCATATAAGAACCTACACTGAAGAAAGAACATGGGCAACAACACTCCCGGTAAATGCAAAATCTAAACCCCAAGTCATGGGGGAGGGCAGTGGTCATGCACCATGTCAGAGGGTCACACAGGCAACACAAGTTATGAGCTGGGAACTTTGACTACCCCAAGCTAACACATAGGGACATTTAAGCTGTCTCAGCTGAGGTATCTTAGTAGTGCTCTAAAGCATCATTTAAAAGCACTTGCCTTTCTTCATGTCACCACACAAAGCACTGACATTGTATTTACAGGAAAGCTGGATCACCCTCAAATTAGACCCCCTACTCCCAAAGCCAGCACAGAAGTACATGGGTTGATAACCCTGCCCACCACGAGACACACAAAATTAATAAGCACCACAAACACTAATGTAAGCAAAGCAATCTGCAGAATCAAGCCCAGGATCAGATCCTGAGATCATTCAGGATTTGGGGGGGGTTATTTCTCTGGAAGCTGGGTCAGACTAGATGGCACAGCCATCACTACCACCACAAAACAACTCTTTGGAAGAGCCTGGTGAAAAAGTTTCAGAAACACCTAACAGGAGCAGCTACAGAAGCCCAAGTAACACACTTTGATGCCACACTGCAACAGCTAAATCACTCGGGAAAGGACAAGTGAGCAACTGTTCAACAAAAGTATATATTAATGGGGTCATATAATTAAAAAAGTAATAATAGATATGCAACAACTTCCCCCAGTTCTTGGAAATATCCCAGGTCAAGATCATGCTTCATCCCCAAGGAGGAATGCTTTACAAAGTTAGATCATTAGAGACCACAGACACAATAAAATAAACTTTATGCAGTCTTAATTACAGAAGCCACTACTGCTACAACCAGACTTGGGATATAATCCTATTAACAGTAACACAGGTGTGTGAAGTTACTTGTTAAGTCAACTTTTTCTCTGTGAATAAATTGCAAAGGATATAATTTCTGGGACAGAATAAATTCTTGAAATTAGTGAGTAACTTATGCATCGCTCCCCTGCTCCAAGAACACATTATTTATTTTTACCATGACACAGTGAAGTTATTAATCTGCTGCCTTCCACTTCAACAATGCGAAATGCTGTAAAATGCACAGACACCTGCATTACAGTACATTTCAGTTCCACTTTATATCAGTCATAAACATCTCTGTTTTGGACATCTCTTCAAAACAAATGCTCCAAGCACACTGTGCGTAGCATTCGATTTTATGAAACTATAAAAGTTCTTCACTGTTAATTACACAGACAAATGTCTCATCACACATTTGATTACCAGGATAATATAATTAGTTTTCTACATTAACCTTTCAAACACAGAGCCTGAATTTCAAGTTGAAAGCATTGTAAAAAGGAGGTATACTATATTTCTACCTTTTTGTGATGGTAATAAAATATTAAGACTGAAAAAAAAGCACTACGGTGTATGCAAAAATTTTTTTCTTTTTCAATGGACAAGCTAAGCTCAACCAGTACTGTCCATAACACAGTCCCCCCATGGGTTTGTAATTCCAAGTCTGGGCCTGCAGCCCTATGACAGGAAGTTTATGCTGATAACTAGTAAAATCTCAAGTCAGGTCTGTCTTAAATCTTGTCCATGTTTGAGGTTTAAGCACTTCACTCGAGGATGCCTCTTCCTTCTCAGACTGAGCAGCCTCTCCTGGTATCAGATAACTAAGCCCTTCCCTTCAAAACAAAAGACATTCCAGGGCTCATCTGCAAAATGCAGTGGGGATATTCTACATTCCCCCAAAATTTTTTAAAGACTGTGTTTAAGCATGTCCTTCATCTAGAAGGATGTGACTTCTTGTTCATCATCTTATCAGAACAAAGGATCAGAGGACAGGACAAGCCACCACATCTCCCACTTCAACACTCCACCACATGAGACAACTTCACAAGCTCCATTCAAAAAACAATTGGAATTTACACCATCACAACCATCAGAACTCATGTCCACTACCATGTTCCTTTAACTGCACTGAAGCTTCCTCCAATTTTCACCCCACACAAAGCCGTATTTTGCCCACCTGTGCTGATGCAAAAAAGACTATCTAGGTTTAACAGGTCTTTCCTGACATTTGATCCTTAATTTATCTGTATGTTAAACAGGCTGGATTCTTCTGATTTACTTATTTACCCTAGCAGCTTCCCTCTTCTCAACAGCACGTCTTCAGTTTGAGTTCTTTGTGCTCAGCTGTGCAGCCAAAACATTTTGCACATCCCATTCCTGACTCCTGATAAATCTTCACTCATTTATATAGTGCCACTAACATTTCACCTCTTTAAAGGTAATAGCTTCAGTGCTGGATCTTAGCATCCATTCCATGCTAAAGGCTGCATCACATTGAGGTTTCAACAGCTGATCCCATGGATCACTTAAATTAGAGAACAAACTTGACTCTAAACCAACAAGCTGCAAAGAAACATCCTCCTTGGGTAACTTTTGGCATGAAAAAGTGAGATCAAGTGAAGCAGTGACAATACCCTGAAGCACCTTATTAGTGGACAGGACACAGAGCTGGGGAAAGGGTTGTGATCCCATCACCCCTGAAGAACAACAAAGAAATATTACCCCCTGCAATGAGAATTTTCTAAAAGGAAATCTGGAATGCCAAATGCCATGTATACCAGATCCCTGTCAAAAAGTGGGAGTCCAGATTTCAAGTGCTTTCTGCTAAATTCAGTCCCTAACACCAGTCTGCAAATCTTGCACGGTCACATGTCATTCAACAGTGTCAGACCCAGCATATTTTGAGGAAATCTAAAGGTTGGACACTCGGGAAATACCATCTTTTCCTTTCCATAGCAACTGAGGGCTGGCTCCCAGGACTGCAACTCTGTGCTTCAGTACCTGATAAGGAAGATCCTTGATAGAACTCACATTCTTAAAGGTTAAATTCTGACTGACTCTTGAAATAGGTGAACTTGAGGCACTTAAATGCCAGAGCACCATCGGTCACAATGAAAAGCTGAGCATAATAAAAAATAACAGACCCAAAACAAATCTAAGGACAATACAACCAAACCAAACTCAAAATCAGTTGGTCTGACTCACAGCACAGATGTCAAAGAATTGACTCCTGTACATTCTTAGAGTACCCTGGCTTAAGCAGATTGATGCCTAATTCTTGCCAAATCTTTATCATGACTTAGGGTTGGAAGAAAAAGTTATTTGAAGTAAACCTCTGGTGGAGCTCACTCCATCAGGTTTATCAGACTTCACCAAAAGTGCTTACAAAACACGAAATCCAAACACAAAGCACAGCAAACACTATTGCTTCTCCCTGGAAATGGGTGTAGGGAAGAAATATTTGCTCAATATCCTAATGGTGAGAAGCTAAGAAGGGAATTTAACACAGCTCCAACCCCCATGTAAATGTTCCAATCATCAGAAGATTCCACACTGCCCAAAACATCCTCCTGTTATCTCCAATTTGCTGCTGACCTCTAGAAGAGGATGTGACACTATGCATTTAGGAGACAAGGGCATTTTGCACTCAGATTGACTTCAGGTGCTGACTCCCACTTTCCAGTGCTTCTTGCCGGCTGCAGGGGGCAACATGCACAGACTACAGAAATCTAAAATCACCCCACAACAATATTTAGGCTCCTGGTGCTGTTAAGGAGAGGCAGACATCTCCAGATTTCTTGCTGCAAAAGCACCTGCTTTCTCCTAAGACCAAACAAGGTGTCCAAGAGCTTACTTTACACAGCTAGAGTCATGGTAGTTCAAAAATCTGACCCTTACTTCTATGAATTTGGCCTGCCAAACTTTTGCCAACAGGTGCTTTACTCAGGAGAGGTCCTGGATGTGACAGGAGGGAAGCAGGAAAGGAAGAAGCACTCCGCAGGTGAGGAGTTACACGGGACAAAAAGCACATAGGAAAGGTAAAGGTTCACTGATAACCAGTCCTAGCAGTCCTATCATGCTGTAGTATGTATCATGCTGTAGTCTCTATATTACTTCTCTATTTTCTTTACACATTTGTAACTGTTGATTTAATTTAATTTTGCCATGGCAGGATTAGCAGGCAAGCTCCAGAGGTGAAAGGACAATACATTAAGACAGCACATTAATCCTCTATCCCACCCAAGGCAGAAGCAAAACCAAACAAATAGCAGCTTCCTGGAAATTGAATTTCTGTTATCCAGATGTCAAAGATGTAATACCCCAATTACACAAACTATTGCCAGTGAAGCATGCCAGGGAATATGCAATGTAAATGGGGTGAGCACAGAGCTGCAAAACTGCAGAGTCAGCATCTGGCTCTCCGAGTGAGTGATAATTAGCACTGTGTGTAGACACTAATAAACATTTATGTCTGAAATTACAACTTTTAGCAGTGTTAATAAAGGATATATTGGCAATTCGTAGAATAAAAGGGTCTTGAAAAGAACGTCATATTAAACAATGGCAGGCGCTTCCTGTGCTTGCACAGAGGTTTTTTCCCTCCCTAATTGCAAATGGCCACGCTATGTTGCTCAGAAATTAATCAACACAAGCACATACCTAAAAAAACTGGTTGTGTTTCTTTGGTCTCCCCATTAACATCATTGCTGTAGTCAGAGATCTTATATATCTCATGATGGTAATCTGGAATGAAAGCGATAAAAAAAATTAGAACTCAAGTGATCTGGAAAAAATGAACACTGAACACATTGCTACAGTTTTACTACATAATTTATCAATATATCTGCAGTTTATTTCATGTACATCAAATTAACCACAGAAAATGTGCTCTGTATCAGCACCTCCTAAAAAACCTTTGCTCACACTGGAGAGATTCAGCTCAAATATTTCACAGATTTTAGGGAGCAGCTATGCCTGCCCTAAATTACTGTGTTCATTTTCACAGCAAATTATCCCACCAGATGCCAATTATCTGGCTTCTTGTTTTACAGATGGAAAACAGATTTATAATGAAAACTTTACCTTCCCAGAGACCAAGGGAAACTTTCAAACTTCACCCCAGTAAGGAAATCAGCAACGTACATCAGAGCTGTATTGTTCAGCTATCCTGACTCATACTGCTATCACTAGCCCTCAAATTCTGAACAAAGGTAGGTCAGGGACACCTTAGGATATTCACCCCTAGAAATCCACGTCTGTGCTGACCCTAAGAATAAACACTGGCATCTCTGTATATGTGATGTTACAGGATATTAAAAAAATAAAATTCACCACTGAATTTCTATTTCAAATAAAAGAGTATTTTGCTGTGAAGGTCTCTGTTGTAACCCCAGGCAGGTGTTCAGTAGAACGAGAGCTTTGTTTACACGTGTGCACAGAGGGAATAGTAAGTCCAAGGAAAAAAAAAAAAAGGGCGTCTAAAGCAGTTCTCCTGGATGCTATTTCTGACTCTGCTATTGGCACACACTTTGTCCTTCGGCAAATCGCTCAAGACCGAACAATATATTCAGTGTCTTGAAACAGCCACCTCCCCACCTCACTCCTTCAACGCCCTCCCAGTTCCCAACGCTCTCAGCTACTCCCTCCATAAACTGGTTTTTATGTTTACTTGCCTCACAAAAAGCAAGGCAGAGATTAACTCATGGGAAAGCACTTTGGGGGATTCACTTAAAAGGCACAACAGAAACAGAGGGCAGCATAAGCAGCTTGTCCTCCCACAAGCAGCACACCTGCACCTCTGACCAAAGAGCTACAGGATTGGAAAGGTCTCCTGGAAGTCAAACTTTTTTTGTTATGTGCTGTTTATTTGTATAGCACGACTGTCTCGAGGGCACAAGAGGAGGAACAACCCAGTAAGTAAACTAAAATCAATCCTAACACAGTGGCGCAACAGAAAGAGAAGGCCTGGAAAGAAAACGAGGGGAAAAAAACCACAGCAGGGAGTTGGAGAGGTCAGCGATGAGGTGCTGCACAAAGGGCTCCTCTGCCTCCCAAGCACACCCAGTGAGCGAAACAGGTAAAGGTGAAGTTTGAGAAATGACATCAAGGAAGTACAGACTCCTTTCACAAGGCTAAAACAACGGGATTTGTGCTGCCTTCCACGGTCAGTAGCTGTCCTGCTGAGCAAGGGGAGTGATGGGAGTGGCCTGGGGGGCACCTGATGGCCAGTCAGGGTCAACCCACCACACTCTGCACCTTCATCCTCTCAAGGGCATCCAAGATCTGCTGGGAGTAAGTACATGGAAACTAGGACTTAAAAGACTTACAGACTCATGGTCCTAAGATATGTACATTACACACAGTTTCTTCTCTAGCACTTCGCTCCATACATCCAGCTGGTCACAACACGCTTCTGGTCTGCAGCTGATGCCTTAAAGTCACCACATGTCAGCCCAGAGGCGGCTGCATTTTAGCGCAGGAATGGATTTCCTCTTGATCTGGTCACTATTGATCATCTTGATAAGGTGCTCTGAAGTTATTTTTGGGACAGAGTAAGCATTGTACAGGCACACACCATTAGCAGTGTGGTAGATGGTGTGTTACCAATGAATTGACACACCATACCCTTTTCTCTTTGGTTTCCTCCTTCTGCCTTGGATGTCACAGTCCAGGCGCTGCAAAAATCCATATCAATTTCACAACAGTAAACACTAAACTGTGACATTACGGAATGACTCCTGCAAGAGGCAAAGGCCAATTACAAGAGACAACTATTTATACATAATTATCTTTCTAATCAACTGTGATAGAAAAAGCGTATGCGAGTGCAGACTCACATGCAAAATGTGATTTTTATCTCCTCCACTCTCAAAGTACAAAGACGTAATTTTCTCTCTAGGATGTGCTTTTAGTGTAGCTTTCTATTTGACATTCTACATCCAAAAAGAGACACCAGATAAAATAAGAATTACTAATAATGTACCATCATAGCTGAATTTACCTACTAAAACAATGTTAAATAGATTGTCTCATGCACTGAAGCATATCTAAACCTGTAAGTAGTGCAACTGAGACTGGCAAAATAATCACCTGTTTCTGATAGTGCATGTATTCTTTCTACAAGTCCATCAGGACAGAAATAAAACCAGGTCTTCAATTTCAGTTTTGTTTTTCCACGTTTCACTTTCACCAACTCTGAGGCTCTAGACCCGTCCTGCACTAACTCTGCCTCCCAGTCAGGAGCACGTTCACTATCAAAAACCCAAAACCCAAACCTGTTCTCTGCAAAAATCAAACCCTTGATAGGTTTGCTAAAGCATATAGAGTTTCAGATACATCTGACAGGTCACTGACCCTCTAGTTTCTAACAGGGAGCATGTGTGATGCTCCAGACCCCCCCTACCACCATATAGCAGTCATTATTTACTATTCCTACTGAGTTTATTTTCATCTTTGAATTTCTTCCCATCGAACGTAATTTTGCCAAGCACCTGCAAAGACATCATTCTTCAGGCAGCAAGTCCTGACACTCTCGTATGTGTGTCCCCCCTTTCACCAGTGTGACATTACACCCAAGCAGTCACCTGCCTTGAACTTGGCATGCAGGACACACACGGTGCTTCATGGAGATATTCCCGTCCAATACTTGAAAACACAAAAGGAAAAACGATCTCGAATCAAATCCATCAGGGCAAAAACATCTCATCGGCCGGAAAAGGGACAAATCCCCAACCAAAATAAATTCCTAGGGGTGGGAAGTCCACCTGTTAAAATGCCTACCAGAGGCTGCATCTTTTTTCCCCTTTAATTAAAGAAAACAACAACAAGACTGAAACACAGAGCTGTGCTTCTTTCCCGACATGAATTCAAATATTTCCCCCTCGCGATCCCTTTTAAAATATCCTCTTTTCCAAAAGCAAACACACCCCGAGCGAACAAGTTACACGCCGCCGGCTCTCCCCTGCCCACGTACAATTAATTACCTGCGTGGATTTTTAATAAAGCAACCTCGATTCAGCTTTTCTTTGAAATACACGTATGTACACAGCCGAGGGGACGAAAAAAACCCACCCCAAACACAATAAACCCAATAAATCCACAAGAGTTGAATACTAAGAAGGTCCGTCGCCGCTCAAGTGTCATTATTTTTTTTGCTCGCTTCCCGATTTTACCTTTTCTTCCCCCCCACCCCCGCCCAAGCAGGATTTACCACGAAACACGATCTAACTTTATTTTGTGCAAGATCTGCCTGGAAGAAAACCAAACACGTCCACCTTTCTGGGGGAGGCGGAGGGGGGGGGGGGGGGGGGGGGGGGGGGGGGAAACAACACATAACACACATGCAAAAAAATAATGAAAAAAAAAATTAAAAAAGAGGGAAGGGGGTGAAAGAAATGAAATACATAAAAGGCGTGCAATGGTTTCGGGGAGTTCCGGGGGAGGATTGCGGAGTTCAATAACAGAGCCGGGGGAGCGGCGGCCCCGGGGCGCCGGCGTTTCATAACGCCCCGCTCCCCCCGGGGCAAAAGTCGGGGCTGCCCCCGGCCAGCGAACAAAGCCCCGCCGCCCCCGCCTCACCTTCGTTGACCAGTTTAAAGCTTTGGGATTTCCTGCTCCTCTTCCTCTGGGCGAACTCCATGGTGCGGGCAGGAAGGAGCGGGGCGGACACAGGACCGAGCTCCGTCCCTCCGATCAGCAACACACGCGGGGGTTGGGAGACACGGCGGCTCCGGCGGCGAATAAAGGGATCCGGGACAAGTTGGCTCCGCTCTCCCCCCCGCTCCCGCCCCGAACTTTGAGGGAAAGCGGGGTGCGGCGGGGGGAGCCCCGCGGGGGCGATGCCGCCGCCTTCCCCCCCGCCGGCTGCGCGGCCGCGGCCCGGCGGCGAAGGGCGGCCCGCAATGGCTTCGCCGGCGGCGCCGGGACCCCGGTGCCACCTGCTGGGGGAAGGAAGGCGGCGGTTCCGCCGGCCGGGAGCCGCCGCCGCCACCCCGGGGCCGGCCCGCCGCCACACGGCCCCGCCGCGGGCTGAGGGCGAGGGGCTGAGGGGCAGCGCCATTTTGTGTCCCCCTCCCGCCGCCCTCTCGCACTCGGGCACCGGCGCTGCCCCCTCGGCGCCTCCCGCGGGCGCCCTGAAGGGCTGAGCGGGGGCAACTCTGAGGGGTTTGGCGGGACCGGGCCGGGTCCGGCGGGGATGGGGTTGAACTTGGCGTGCGGGAAAGTGGGCAATCCGCAGGGACTGATAGCAACAGCTGTTTGTTGCCGTGTTTCACGGGAATCACCACAAGGATGTGCCCGCTGGTGTCACGGAGCGAGGCCTGGAGGAGAGCGCTGAGCCCCCGGCTGGGCTGAGGGACGCCGAGCCAAACCGGGATCGCCTCAGCGAGAGGAAGACGGTCCCTTAGCCAAACCGGGATCGCCTTAGCAAGAGGAAGAGTCTCTGCCTCTCCAGAGGAGTGAGATTTAGGGCGTCTGGCAGCCCTCCCGCCGGTCACCGCGAGGTCACCGCAGCCATACGGCTGGCCCAAACACAGCTGAAATTAGTGCTTTGATTTATTCACCACTTGACGCCTTCGGCCACACTTCCAGTTCGCTCACTGTGCTAAATTTCACTGCGGGTGGAGCGTTTATTTACAGCCGGGAGTGCTTTTTTGCCTGTTGCCTGTAGAGGAGGGACCCAGGCGTTTACAGTTATGACTACTGATAACTGCAAACACAGCTCCGATCGTCATCTTGTGTTTTTACATGTAGTCAGGCTGTGTTGTGACAAGGAGGAGAGTATGTGATACTTGCACACGCCTACTCGAACAGATGCAAATGCAGATCTTCCCTTGGTCTCCTCAGAGTACCTAGGAGAATCCCGTTGGCGCCTGTGATACTGACTGACCCTATCACTCGGAATAATGACATAAAATCAGCAAGAGGAAAGCAAATTAAATACCAACAATAGTGATTTGTATCCTAATTGTCCGTGTAGACATAGTCAGACCTGAATTCTTCAGTGCAAAGTGCTGTCCAAACACCACACAGACAGTATATGTGGTTCTGAAAAGCAAAATCAGGAAATATCCTTAATGGTGAAGCAATATCAGCAAATATGCCGAATGGTAAAATTTATTACATGCTGGAAAATTAAATTCATGAGGGAGGTTATGGAAACCTCACAGATTGGGTAAGGGTGTAATTTTCTATTAAATTGCTAAGTGGAAAATCCCAGAGGCAATCAATATGCTACTTTTGGAATTTTCCTAAACTTCTCTGTAAGACTTTTTGAAAGGAAACTGGGCTAACGTACTATTTAAAATCCTGCATTATATATTTTTGGGAGGATGCTGAAGCAGCAAAGGTAGATGGATGTCATATGCTGTTTCCTGAATTGTGTGGGTGCAATTAATCTCTGGTATAGCACAGTGAAGTCGGGTCTGAAATGCAGTAGCAGTGTGCCTAAATTTTGTGTACAAAAAGAGTATTTTCTCTTTCTTTCTTTTTTTTTCCCCCTCACCCCAAGCAGTCTGCTGATTCCTGTCTGCTAACTTTATTTACAAGACTTAGAGCATTGCTGAAACTGTTGTGTTTGATTCTCATCCTTCCTGGGACAATAGGAGAATTTTTATAAAGCATAAGGCCTTCATTTACAGTTCAGCTCACATGATGGGCTTTATCCTGCATTTGCCAAAGGAATGTACTGCAGAAATAAAAAGGTCTTTTCTGTTTTCCTCTGTTACTCAATTTTGTGAAACATTTTGGGGTATAATTTATGAGATAGTGATGGCAGTGTTTTATCAGCTCCCCTCTTACTCCTTTTAGTTCTTCCTTCTCTGTGCTGGATTTTTTTTGCTTAAAGGGACACTCATGGTTTGAAGTGGCAGTTCAGTCTGGACTCTGCAGTTTCCAGTAATGTTTTACAGGAATTAGCACATCCCCGTTTTCATCTGTATTTCTCATTTTGCTTTTTCGAATTAGAGAGGTCCATCCTTTCCTACATGAAAAATAAGGCCCGGTCCTGCAAGCGAACCTAACTGTGGTCACTCAGATGAGTAAATCTTGCAGCTTTCATTTCTGAAAGTATGAGCCAGTGTGGATACCTCGGCCCCGATCTGCCATCTCATCTGCATGAAAGTGAATTAGAAACTAGGACAAGGTGACTTCAGGTCAAAGTCTTCTAGTTATCCACACAACACGTAGGAGGACCCAGTAGCTGCAAACCAAGCTTTCTGTCCTGTGCTGCTGGTGTTTCTTAGCTGGGACTTAGGAACAAACCTACACAAACTCAAAAGGTTCTCGTGTACGGGGAGTTGTGAGCCTGTTGTGGGGCATTTTGGGGTGGGCATCCTACAACTGGGCTGGGCTCATCTGCTCATTTGTCACAGGCCACCATTGCATTATTCAGGCTGGAGGAATCTGGAGATGAAAGTCCTCTTTATCCCATTAGAATGGCTGCCTTGTGTCCTGAGATAGTCGCCGGCTGCATCGCTGTGGCAGCCAAGTGACTTAGGATAAAGTGCATTGGCTGGGTGGGGGCAGCCAGCTTTTAATTTCATATTTTGTTTCAGTTCATGTCTCAGTAACTGATTGTTATTATTGCATATTAACCCATAGTTCCTTTTTTTTTTCTGGTGAAAATATGAAAAATTCAGAGTGTTTTGTATATATTCATGAACAGTTGCAAAGTATTTCCTCAAACCATTAATTGAGTAATGTGTTTTTCAAAATGCCATGAAATTAGCCAACTAAATAAGGGCTTTATCTTGCAACATATCCCAAGTCAGTATGCTCATCCCTGACTATTTCCTAGTTACTAATTTATTATGCTGCAAATTACTTTCAAAATATCCCCTCCCCATTCTAACTGATATTAATTTTCCCAACAGTTTTCTGGTGTGTAAAAATGCTTTTTCATTTTGGACGCTAGATCACAAGCTAACCAATTAAATATAATTAATCTAGTAATACTTCAGTACTAACAGCAGCAGTGCTCTTCACACCAGGATGTCCCAGACTTTTTCTCTGCTTCCAGGTGTATCCAGTTCCTTACAATATTTTGATTATTATTCAGAAAGTCCGATGGTGTAGGACAAAGAAGACTAAAGAGTCTGAGAGCTGAGGAAAATTATATGAGTGTACTAAGAGCTCCTTTAGCTTTTCAGCTGGAAAAATTATACTGGAGAAAGCCTCATAAACTCGATGATTTGATCTGAGGCTTAAAGTCTAATGTCAAGGAATCCGTGTGAGGCCCGATGAAGTGGGAAGAGGCTGCTGACTGTCATATTAATGGCACCATGATTACTACTCATCTTGGAGCCTGACAAAGTTCAGTGGGCTGTTAGGAAGCAGAAAGGTGAAGAGGTAAATTGGAGACCAGGAACTCGACAGGTGACAGGTTAATAGGTGAGCTCTTTGGTTAGTTATGTGTAATGAATGTCACTGAGGATTTTATAAACTGAGATAGCGTTTCCAGGGATGTTTTTGTGGTCATACGACATATGTAGGCAGTACTTCTCTGTTCCCAAGGTGACAATAGGCCACATTGATGCTGAGCTGTCTTACTACAAACTTCCCCTTTCAGCAGGCTTTCAGGTTGGCATATCCAAGGACTGGGGTGGTACAGAGGAGGGTTTCTGAATGTCCTGAAGAAGTCTGAAGCCAGGAGTTCAGCTTAACTTGTTTTCCAATCCCCTGTTAGTTTTTCCTGTACCATTTCAGTTGTAGTACTTGACATTTCACATCTCTATCCTTACTAAGCTAAAATTTTCCTTTGGAACACTGCTTTGAAATGGCTTCTTGTCCATTCTGCTGTTTGTTAATCTTCCTCATATAAATTTAAAAGAAGAAAACTACAGGGCAGACCAATGTTTTCATCTGTTTGCTGGCTCAGGGACACCAAAACATTCCAGAACTGTTTAAACAACAAAGAATATAACCAGATCTATGTACAAAGTGTTCTTTGTGTGGTCAAAAACCCTCTGAATATTTTCATACCAGAATGCAAACCCCCTTTTGACTGTAAGGGCTTTTCCTCCCCTCTGTCATTTTGTGTGCAGCTTGGATTAAGGCTGCAGGAAAGGGCACTATAGTCTGTCAAAGTTTGATGGTCATCCACTCCGATCCAATACTTGTGGGATAATTGGATATTAAGGTATTAACTCTTCCCTAGGACAAACCAGTGTTTGGATTTGAATTCTGGGAGGAGTGGCAGAGGAGACCAAGGTGTCTAAGCAACAGATGTGGTCAAAAGGTAAAGAACAAAAGGTTTCAATGCTTTTATGAAAGTGAATATGGAAGAGTAAAAGAAGTCTGCTCATATGCATGGATGTCCTCTGTTTCCTCTGCAACATGGAGAAACCACAGGCTGCACAAATTTCAACCTTACAACCCAAGGTGCTTCAAGGAAGCTGAGGGCAATGTGAGTAGCGATTGTTATTTTGCCTAGAACTTTCAGGTTTTTTGCTATATGAAGAATAACAGTGCTTAGAAATTTTAGTCAAGATGTGTCTTTGCATTGCTACCACCTCTGTGTAAAGCAGTGAAGTGTAAAGCCAGGCTGGTGTCCTGGGAAGGTGCACGTTTGAGCTTTGGGTCGTTTGGAGTCGATGTCAGTCATGGCAGCCCGGGCACAGCAAGGGTCAGCAGTCCCAGTTCTGGGGAGTGCTGCAGGCACAAACTGCAGCAAGCTCAGCTCAGGGAGTCCCCAGCTAGGGAGAGCTCCACGAGGGCTATGCTCCTGATCATACCTCCATTTTTGTGTCAGTTTGCTTCAGTCACAGCTGCTCAAGGCAGATGTAGGAGTGCAGTGATGCAATCACTGGAGCTATGGATGGAAAGCGAGTGCAGCATCAGCTGCAGGAACAATAGCATTTAGCACTGTTAGACAGGCCCTGGAGGCTGTAGAATGAAGAAACCCAGACAACAGCCACCCTCCTCTAAGTCCTGACTAAGACTGAAGAGGTGACATTACTCTGTGCCTCCCCAGCCCGGCCTTTTCTCTGTTTGCAGCTTGCCACAGGGACCTGCTCTCCATATCTCGATTCTGCCTTGATCCTCTCCCATTTTTCCTGCCACACATTAGTAAATGCACTTGCACTAAAATCAATGGGAGTTTGAAAACTAAAAGTAATGTGTGCTTTGGTATGCTACTAATCCACTTATTTGGATCCTCTTACTGCTCCTCTGGGCTGCCCTGATCCTCTCTATCAGCCCACCCAGCTGCTCTGATCTGCTCTCTAAACTTCTGCCGTGGCTATATTAGCATCCCTGTCAACTCACAGGGCTGCTGCCTCGACACCATCAATCCCCTCTCCCAATGAGAGTCTCTCTACTAAATTATAATCCCTGTAGCTCAGAATACTGATGCAAGCTAAAATAAATTCATGAAAAGTTGCTGCGGCTCCTACTAAGATATTCTATTTTCCTAAATGTTTTCAAACAGTACTTGCATTTCAGGATGGAGAAATAGCTTCACACACGTTCATAACCACCTGCCTGCTTTTCAGTTCTAAAAAATGAAATTTCATTGCAAGGTACTGTGGAGTTCAAAATCTACTCACACATGCACTTTTTAAAGGGAGATTATGTGAATTTAATATCTCTGTCAGGCTAGAGACTGACAACATCTGAAAATGGTGCTTTTGTTCAGCAGTAAGATATGTACAGCAGCATTTTCATTAATGTGCCCTCTCTGGATTTACCCTCAGAGATGTGTAGATACTGAAGACTCCATCACCCATTCAAACCCTGACCTCTCTGCTGAGGCAACCAGTGCACCTGCATGGGTATTTTCTTTGAGGTGGACACATCCTGCAGGGATCAAACTGACAACACAGAACTATGATCATTTAGTAATAACTTTGAGAGATTTCTTGCCTGTGTCGAATAGAAGCTAATGAACTCAGAACTACAATACTTTATGCTCAACCATTTATCTTCTATACACATTAAAATGAAAGAAAAATGGATGTTTTTATGAGCTTTTCTACCATCCAGCAAGATCTATTTAGTGTTTTGGGGTGGCAGTGTCTGTTAACACAGCTAAAATGTCTCAAAACCAAGGGTTGTTAAGTATAGACCTTGCTTTGGGGAAGATCGAAGAAAGAGACAATTTTATGGATTTAAAACTCAGTGCATGGAATTTGACAACCCAGTCTGCATTTGCAGGGATTAGTCCTGTAGCTGCATCTCTCCTGGGAAGAGTTTGCTGCTTGGCTATCTGTGGTGCAGGCTGGTGCTAGGAGTAAGTACGTTCAATGCTTCACATCATTTGCCCTGCACTGCTGAAGTAGTAGAAAGAACAGCTACAAAAATATCAATAACAGAAAAAAAAAAAAAAAAAAGAAACCCCAAACCAAAACAGCAAGAAAAGGCAGCACGATGGTTTTCCTGCAAGGTGTTCTGGATTCTTTAACAGCCACAAATGGCCACTGCTGTCAAAAAAGTGCACTCTCCCTGGTGACATCTTGGGACTGATTCATTAGGGGCTCTGATGACACAGTGCCATGAGCTGAGCTACCAATACTCTTTCCTGAAACAACAGAATTTTCCTCAGGTATCTTCTGTACCACCCAGTTTGGCAATAATTAGCTATTCTTAAATGTAAAGCTTTTTAGAAGCAATAGTGAGTTTTTACAGCACCTCAGTTTTACAGATAATAAAGCTGCTGGGATAGGAATCGACCCATGCATCCTACAGACAACCTAGACAATGCAGCTAAATATTCCTTTATCAAAACCAGAGGATAATTATAATTCTAACAGTTATTTCAAGCATGTTTCTGGAAGCCACAGTAGCCTTACTAACTGGTAACATCCATATGGATGTCACTACTTTCCTAAGTCTTTTAACAGTGCACTACAGAGGTGTGTCCTGGCAGACAGGAACTGCAGGGGTTGACTTGTCACGAGAACTAATCAAGTGATACTTTAAAAAGCGAAGCAAACCAAAATCAAATGGCATCTTCCTTTACCCCTCACGATGCATGGATGTCATACTCTTTGGGAGACTTCTGTTTATTAGAAATGTGAGAACCTTTTTCTTCCATTGCATCCCTCATGAGCTTTTCTTGTCTTTGCCAGTGGGATTTGGACACCTGTGGTGGAGCACTGCCCCCAGCTTCTTCCCCAGCCTTCTCTCTGGCTGAGTGTTTCTCAGACTGTGACCTGCTGGAAATTGTGTGCTACTGTTTGGAAAGGTAAATAAGAAATAGCAAGCATAGTATGAGTGTCTTGGATTCATCAAATGAAGGGGATGGGCACATCTCCAGAGTCAGAATTGTAGGGAAGCACAGTTTGCAGCTCTTAGCAGATGTGCTGCCAAGTCTGATGGAACAAATGGTCGTGCACCCAGAGATGCCCTGTGAATGTGACAAGCTGGAGATACCTGTAGGCAAAGTGAATGTGGGGGCAAAGAATGGGGAACTGGATGCGTTAATCCCTCCCAAAAGTTAAGGAAGGGAAGCTTTAATAAAAGAAGAAAAGAGCAAGGCTTGATGTGGAGCTCCCTTTTCCAGAAGTGGACTTTCTTAGTCATGGTATAAAGGCAACTTTATTCAATTTTTGGATTTATTTTTTGTTTTGAAAATGAATAAAAGGAACCATGTACCTGTCTGAAGAAGGTTTCCAAGAGTCATCTGTGACCTGTGTTGCTTGAAATGAGTTCTTCTGCAATCTTGGTCAGCTGTAAAGCATCAGTTCTGCCTCCGGTGTGCAAGTGAAAGCATATGCTGGCTGAGCTGGGCAGGGTTTTCCCCTGTTTTAATATAAAATAGATAAGTGAAACTGTGTGCCCATGAAGTATTGAATACAACTTGAAAACAACTAAATATAAACTGAATACAACAGCTGAGAGCAACCAAAATTATTCTGATCCGTTTTACCACTTTGACAAATAGATGACATCTGGGTTATTTGAGTGAAACTGGGTTATTTGAGCTGCCTTCAATAATCTTTCTGTAAGTTGACAGTTGGCTTGCAGCAGATAAAGCTGAGCAATCACTTAACCAGCAAGAAATTGGAATGAAACACCTCGTGTATGTTTTAAGCTTGTATTTCTATTACTTGCAAGGCTCTTATGAACGTTCCAAGATTTTGAGTAACTTCTAGATTTCCTTTCTCAGCCTTGATTTCATAGGGAATGTTGTGAAGCAAATTACTTAAAAGTAGCTTTGTGGTTAACTCCATGGGGTTGTTCCAGAGGTCTGCGGAAACCTGGATCTAGGGAAAACACGGGTAACACTATTGCTTCCAGACCCAAGCTCAGTTGCTGAGAGCTCTCAAGACTCTGCAAGTGGTTTTGGGAGAGCTTAAAGGCCTGGCTACAGCCCTGACAGCAAATATCATATTTATTAATCACATGTGAGACAGAAGGATGCAGCCTTTGTGGTACCAAACCGGCAGGATTGCCCTGAAAAGCAAAATGGGAGCAGTAGAAAACAAATAGTCAGGCTCAGGGTTTATAACAGTGATCTAATTGACTCTAATGAGTAGAGTAATGCCATATATGATAAACTGATAGTTTGAAATACAGCTTGGAGAAACACACATTTCACCACGTTAAAAATATCTTATTCAGTGATGTCATCAAAGGGATCATTGCATGGATGTGGGACCGGCACAGGGAAGGAATTGTCTGCTTTCATAACACAGTTAAACAGTCTCCACAGTCTGAGGGCTCCTCAGAACAACGGAGACTTGGAGAATTCCTCTTGTGGTGTGGAGGAACAGTTTTCATTGCATGATCCAAGGAGCAGAGCTCGCACTGTGAGCTTTCATGTGTGCCATGAGCTTGTCCGGCAAGTGGTGCTCCAGATATCCACCCTACATCCAAGGAATGTGTGTGAATGGAGACAGTCAAAGGATGAGAGATCCATAAGAAGCAGGCAGGGACTGTAATGAATTGCCAGCATAGTTATGGCCTCAGGAAGATGTTCTGAGTAACAGAGGAGCTTTGAACAGTGTCCAGCCGAGACCTGACTCAATGATCTCAACAATCCAACAATCTCAGTGTCCATCAAGAAATGCCTCCTTGACCCCAGGGTGAAGAGGAGTCATCAGATGTGCCATCCTGGAGATCAGAGAGGAAGCAAGACTGGATCTCCCCATGAGCTGTCAATGAAAGAAAAAGAAGACACCACCACTTCTTATACATAAGAGGGTTTTGTAATCTCTTCAAAAAGAGAAATCCTGAGGAGATGGATGACAGCAAAGATTTTTTTTCTCCCTTTCCTTCTTCAGGGAGATATTGGTGAATGCCAGCATATCTACATATTTGCATATATGCAGAATCACAGAATATTCTGAGTTGGTGGGGATCAGCAAGGATCATCAAGTCCAACTCTTAAGTGAATGGCCCGTACAGTAATGCTTTTAGGAGATGTGGCACTTTGTAGATTGCCACTTGTTCTTCACAGGACAAGACAACTGTCTTGATAACAGAGGGGATTTACATTACAGGATGCTTTGATTTTGGAGGCAAGAGAGCACAGAACCAGGAGTACTGGAAGAAGGGCAATTGTGGAAGGTTGAGTCATTGTTAGTGAACTTTTAGACACCTTTTAGAGGTACAGCATTACTTTCAAACCTTGCCAAAGTTGTTTCACCAACATAAACTATTCAGCTGCTTCCTTGTCCCTTATGCATCTCTCTGACACCTTGTTGGTTTGTTTCGGTTTTTACAAACTGGGAGATCTTTGGTCTAAGAGTCACCTGGCAGTAACTGCATCTTTCGTGTGAATTCTGTGTGTGAGTTGGCTTTTCTCCTTCATCTTGTACTGTCTTGAATGAGATATAATGTCTGTCATGGTTTAATCCCAGCCAGCACACAGACACTGTCTCACCTTCCCCTCCACTGCAGAGGGATGTGGGAGAGGATTGGGAAAGTGAAAGTGAGAAGACTCATGGCTTGAAAGAAAGACAATTCAATGGGACAGCAAAGAAAGAAAATACTACTACTACTACTAATAATAATGATTGTAGTAATAATAATAATATTAAAATGTACAAAATAAGTGATGCCCAGTGCAATTGCTTACCACCTGCTGAGCCAGTTTCCAAGCAGCAGCCCTCGACCAGCTCTCCCCCACTCATTTTATACACTGAGTATGATGCCATACAGTGTGGAATATCCCTCTGATCAGCTGGGGTCAGCTGCCCTGGCCCCTCCCGACTTCTTGTGCCCCCAGTCTCATCGCTGGCAGGACATGAGAAGCTGAAAGTCCTTGACTTAGTATAAACTCTGCTTAGCAACAACTAAAACATCAGTGTGTTATCAGTTATTCTCATACTAGATCCAACACACAGAACTGTAACAGCTACTAGGAAAAAAATTAACTCTATCCCAGCCAAAGCCAGGCCAATGTCAAACTGGAGCAGGAAATGAAGCCAGGTCTAAGGTTATGTCTACTCTCCAGTTAACTGAGCTGGTGCTCTGACACAGCACCTGGATTCATTTGCAGGATCTACTACAGAGAATTTCCACAGCCTCCCAATTTATGCCCTTACCCAAATGTGGGCATGTTACCCCGGGACTCTCACATTGAGACATTCTTGGATCCTATCCCCATCAGATGTCATATAATTTCCTCTTAGAAGAACTATGAAAAAGCGTAGGAGGGCTGTTCCTCCTTCCTCATTGCAAAGAGATTGCATTCAAGCCTGAGGTAAAGCAGGGCATTACTTCTAAATCCAGAACCCTCTAGCCTGGGGTTAAAGAAAACCTGTAAACCAACAGGCCATTTTCTGCAAGGAACAGCCCATGGCTCAGGTTATCTAAAGCAGGTGAAAGGCCAGCTGTGGTTACAGCCCTCCAAAATAGCTACTGGAGCAATGGAACTTACAGTGGGGAAAGGCAAGGAAAAAATCTGGGAGGACCTAAAGGTGAAACAAAATCTGGAAGGACCTAGGGAGGGAGAAGTTGCCGTGTGCTATAACAAGTGGTAACAGGAGACAGAGGTGCTGCCCCCAGCCAGGCTGCTCCTAAGAGGAGCTAAAGCTACAGGGAGTTCCACCCTTCAGTGTTCGGTGGCCTTTGCTTCCAGCAAGGTATGGCCCTGATAAATTTAAACATAGTGAGAACTGGCTGTTCATACTCATTCTTCGAAGTTTTTCTGGACCCCTTGGACTTTACAAGCCACAGGATGGAAAATGCTGGACAAACCCAGGAAAATAAGCAAAACAAGAGATTTCTTCTTGTTACTGACCATGTCACAAATGCTGTGTGCTGGTGACAAGGGCATTTACCTCTGGGATATACACACTGAGGAGCTCAGTCCCTATCAGCTGCCTCAGTCCTCTAGGCCTGAAGGAGGCAGAAACCAGGCATAGGTAAATCCCAATGTGCTGTCTCAGGTGTACAGACAGCACAGGGGACAGGGAGTGCAAACCTTTCCCATCTTCTCAGTGGTTTTTAATACCAGCACCTGGGGAAGGAGCGGGTTATAATGGAGCACCCTGCAGTTAAACCCTTCACTGTTTGCTGGTGTAGTTTCACCTGGACCTAAAGATCTTTTCCAACTAAAACAATGCTATGATTTCCCCTGAGGTGTTGTTAGGCCTCTTGGACTGAGCTGGCTGATGGTAGGGTCACACTCACTCCAGCAGCAGCCAGGAAAGCATCCTGCCTTCCCAGGTGGCATTTGCACCCCATATGACTGCTCAGTAACCAGCCTCATTGAATCATTTAGGTTGGAAAAGCCTTCTGAGATCATCAAGTCCAACCATTAACCCAGCAGTGCCAAGCCCACCAATAACCATGTCCCACATCCACACGTCTTTTAAATCCCTTCAGGGACAGTGACTCCACCACTTCCCTGATCCGCCTGCTCCAGTGCTTGACAGAGTCCCTTTTGGTGAAGAAATTTTTCCTAATACCTGAGGCCATGATTTTTCTGATATTAGCTGTCATCTGCAGCCAAGGCCCATCGCACCAGGCACTGCACAAACACACAGTCAGACAGACTCTTCCTCGAAGATTTTTCAAGCTAAACAGAGAAGACACCTGAATAAATTGCATGAAGGCTCTCTTTAATGAACCTGTCAGTTACACCCCTTTGTAAAACCATCTGTATTAAAACAGGGAAAGACCTCTGCAAAACTTACATTCCATCTCTTTTGCTACATTCCTTGGTAGAAAGCATCTGTATTTTGGCTCTGCCTCATAATTACTGCCATTATGCTCTCTGTACATCACTTTAAACATTCTGCTCCCGACAGCGGCATGATATTACACGGATACTGAAGAAACTTTTGCTAATATCAAATCTAAACCTCCCCTGGCGTAACTCGAGGCCTTTCCCTCCCATCCCGTCACTCGTCCCTTGGAAGGGACCCAACCCCCCAACCCCCCCCCATCCCGCCGCTCCTCCCAGCCGGCAGGGGGCGCCGCGCGGCAGCGCGTCCCACCCCGGAAGTGACGGCATTGTTTTCTCCAGCGGCACTTCCGGGGGCCGCCATGGACATCCTGAAGCGCGAGATCAGCAGGAAGCGGCAGCAGCTGGAGGAGAAGGAGCTCCTGGGGGTGAGGGCGGTCGGGGTGGGCACCGAGAGCCGCCCGGGGCGCGGTCCCGCGGGAGGGCGGCGGGAGTGAGGCGGGACAGGCCCGGGAAGCGGGGTCGGAGCTGCCCAGGGTGGGGATTCCTAAACCCGGGATGAGGTTTGGGAAGGAGGAGCAGGAGTGGCCCAGGATGGGATCGGGCAGGAGCCAGGAGGAGTTTGGGTGTCCCGTGGTCTTTGGGAGTGGGTTTAGTTGTTTCTTTCAGCGGCCCTTGGTGAACAGAGCGTGGTTTGCGTCCTCACCGCAGTCCTCCCTTCTGTCCGCGGCAGAGGGAGGGTCTGAGAGCTCCCTGTGTGTCCCTAAAAACCCCACAGCAAAGCAGAGCAATGTCCGAATTTGGGTTTGGCATCAGAGGCTCTTGTAGGTCAGGCAGGCAAATCACGAAGGAAGAAGTCACAGTTCATCCTAATGAAACAAAATGCCTTGAGGTGACCACTTTTTCTAGCTGTTGTGTGTCTGGCATGTCTCTTCACTTACATTTCTTCAAGAAAGCTTGTAAAATACTTTGTACAAAGGTGATTTCTCCCATCTCCTTGATTTAATGTAAAAATGATGCCTTTTATGTGGTTTGTCTAAACAACCTGGGCCCAGTTGTGCACATCTGAAGTGAAGCTTTACAACAACGACCACAAAGGCCTTTACATGGCAAAGAACGTGTTCCTTTTAAAGTGCTGGTGAGCACATTGTGTGTTTGAATCTGCTTATACGTATAACCTGTAAAGTCACTCTGTATTGCTGATTTCAGAGGTGCTTCCAGCTAGTTCTATTTCCGTGGAAAAGACCCTTTCCCATCTCTGGGAAAGGATGTAGCTGAATCCCCCAAACAAAGCAAGAAAGTGTGAGCTGGTTTTACATGACCACACGAAACTGTGAACTGGTGACAGCTCTCCTCTCTTTTAGGGAAGTAAGAAGTATTTCAAGCGCAGTGAGTTAGCTAAAAAGGAAGAGGAGGCCTACTTCCAGAGATGTGGCTACAAGGTATGGAAATTGTTCTTCCAGGGCTTTGTGTGTTTGCTTTAAAGTCTGCATTTTATTATCAATTTTAGTGTCAATGTTGTTAATGATAATTGTTGTTCTTTGTTCAATCTGTTAATGTTATACATTAGCCTGTAAATGAGAAGCCACCTGGAGAGGTATGAGTTTCCAAAACCATTTTCAATGCAGGAAAAAGATATGCATGATATGCAGCTACTTAAGTTTGTGTTATGGTTTGGCTTTTATTTCTTATTTTATTTTATTTATTTCTTTTTTGTGGAAAGCATGAAGTGGCTCGGGATCAAAGCTTGTCTTCCTTTATTTTTTAAATTGTGCTGTTAGGCATGAACATTGGATCTGATATAGCCACCTTCCCCACCCTTACCGGGAAATAGATGGATACATTTGGATAATTTTACCCATTTGGACAATTTTCATGGTCTTGTCAAAATGTACAAAAGAAATCAGTATAGTGTGGGTGCACATCAAAGAGATCTGCCAACTTTCATGTGTTTATATTTGGGTTTTGGCCGTTGACCATCCAGCACTGGAACTGTGCAACAACAGCACTTGTGTTCTTGCTGGCAAAAATATTAGGAACAATTGGTGACCTCGGGGGCATTTTGCAACAAATGGGTGATCTGGAAGGCTTTATCTGCCTTGTAATGGTGTCAGGGCAAGAGTTTACTGAAATGGAAAGAATGTTGTTGTCATTGACAAGTGTGTGTGCCTGCCTTGCCTGCCTGATGGGACATGTCTGGGAGGGGGAATGCATTCCCTGTGGAAGACAGAGTTTCATAATCTTGTTTGCTCTTACAAGGCACAAATAGGAGCTTTGTTTTCAAGTGACCTTTACCCAGTTAGTGACTTATTCTGAAACCTTGATCTGTTTGTGAATATTTGAACATCAGTGCCAAAACCATTCTTGGAACCTGCAGCAGATAATCATGAGGAAGTTCGGTGAATCTTCCAAGTGGAAATGGCTGCATGATGCTTTTTGAGCATTAGCTTGAGTCCCTCAGAACCTCACATGGTGGCTAAGGTGGTGTCACCTGTGCTGCTGCAGCACCAGTTTTGGTGTGAAATGTAACCCTGAAAATGGTTTTAAAATAAGTTACTTTGTTAAACTTAGTACCTTTTTAGAGCCTCCCAGATTTCTGCATTTGTTCTTCACTCTGTTAGTGAGATGTGGAACACAGACTGATTTCTTTTTAAATGCAGGTGCGTTTTTGCTTTGCTTAGACTTGATAAGTTGTAATAATTTCACTTGCTTAAAGAAAGCACTGAAAGAAAAATAACTGTGGTAAAGATACTGCTTGTAATTTGGAGTCCAGCTGACAGAGTGGATCAAACCTTTTTCCCCAATGCTGCTGTCTCTTTATGATTTCAAGAATGTTTGTAAGTTAAAATTTGTATGTATCCTTCTGCCACGGGAGTATATTTCTTTTTATATGTATATATATTTTTTTTTTTACACAGTTCTTCCATATTTTCTGTCCTCTGTCAATTCCCCCTTTCCTGCATTGATGGAAGTTTTATTTTTCCTCTCCCTTTGTGTTAAACATTGATTTGATTGTACTTCCTTGTTTGTTCAAAACGTGTGCTTTTAGGATTGATTTTTTTTTCTGTCTTTGCTAATACAGCATTGAATGTAGATATGTGGCTGAATCTTGTAGCAGGAGCCCCAGGGATGGATCTTTCCAGGCACATGGAGTCAGACTGACACCTGAGTGCAAGGCTAGCATGGTGGTCTGAAAGAATAAAAAAGCTTCTTTAAAAGAATTCTGTCTAGTACATTCATCAAACTGGTCAACCCAAATGCAGACTGGAGCTGACAGTGTGCTGCCCATGCACAGGGGATGCTGAAGGGTGCTGTGGGATTAATTGGATTGTTTCCCTTTTAGCAAGTAGGGAAAGGAAATAAATTCTAATGAGGAATCTGAGAAGAGCCAAGATATATTCCCTTTTTATAGGAATATTACCACCAGCAATCTTCTCCTGGTTCAGAAGTGTTGAATTTGAGCTTATACAGGGAGCTGTAGCTACACGGCTGCTGTCTCAAAGTGACTTTGATCAAAGAGTTGCTTTGCATTATTAAAATATTGTGTAATGAAGAAGGAATGCTCTGTTTGAATCAGGGACCTTCTTTTGGATTAAGAGGAGTTGTTAATGAGATCCTCTTCCTATGAGGAGTTGTAGGTATCTTTTTTTTTTTTCTTTTGAACCTGGAAAGCTTGTTAGAAAGATGCATTACCCAAAACGAGCACCCCTCAAAACCCAACAGGAGCTGTGGATCACTGCTAATTGTGCTCAGGTCACTGAAGCTGTAGGTAGCAAACACTTTAACAGTAGAAGAAGCAGCTCCACTCTCTCCTTGCCCTTTGGTTTTCCTTCTTGCCCCTGTGTCCTTCCAGGTGCTGTGCCTGGTGAGCTGGATGAGGAGGTGAAGTGGGCTGGGAACGGTGCCTGTATTTGTGGTCGTCAGATTGTTTTCTGTTTGAATCACTTCCCCCCTCTGGTTTATCACACAGCAATGCAAATGCTTTTGCATGGGTAAGGAGGATGAAGCAGGGGCAGGAATCAACAGGTGGATTTGCTATTTTTGGCACCAGTGCTGGCATCTGCCTGCTAGAGTGACTGCCAGACTTTAGCAATTGTCCTTTCTGTTTGCTCTAGAGACTACTTCCTGCAACCTGCAGAAGTGTTAGTTAATTACTGATAGCATCAAGAACTTTTATTGTTCTGGGAAATTCAATTACAGACCATAAAGCTATGAAACTAAAGGTTTATATTGTCCTATTAAAGTTTGTGTCCCGGAGTTCTGTATCTTTACATTGACTTACATCATTTGGCATCAATGTATGGGCTTATTTCCATCACACATTAGTAACTATGTCTGTTGAATGTAGGTACAGCAGCAGGAAGAGGAGGAGAAACCACTGGCTGCATCAAATCCAGTGCTGGAACTGGAACTGGCAGAAGAAAAGTTACCAATGACCCTTTCCAGACAGGAGGTAAAATCAATCTCCATAAACAGGCTCCTAGACTTTAAAGCAAACGTATCTGAAATTTCTTGTTAGGGTTGATTTTTTTTCCAGTGACCTGTAGTTCTTATGACAGTTTTATTAAATAATAAGCTTCCATTTTTACAGTCAGCAATTAGTGATTATCTTTGCTCATCAAGGGCCTGCTCTCCAAATGAATGCATGGGGAGATACAGATGGGTAGAGCCTTTTTGTTATATGGATTTACACAGATGCCTTATGACATTTTACAGCTCTTTCAGATGACTTCTGGAGTAGTATTCTGAATATTAGTGTTATCCTTGGATAATACTGATGATGGCATGCTGACTTTCTCCAAGACTTTTTTCCTCCAGCTTCTTTTCTTTGTAGCATATTGGTCTGAACCAAATTTAGAAACTAAGTTTTGGAAGTTCACCTTGACCTCTAGAAGAAACAGTCCTGAAGCCAGAGCAGCTGGGGTGTTCTTTGCCTTTCTGAGGATAAAAATGCCCGTGTGGCTGTACGTTCACAAACAGATCCATACCCCAAAGCAGGAAGTTCAGAAGTGCAGAATAAACTCTAATCTTGGAAGTACTGAAATTCACAGCTGAGGTCATCCAAGAATGTCACATGTCCCCTTAATTTTGCAGGATACTCACTGTTTTTTACAGGGGTTGTAACACAGACTGTTGGTTCATGTTTGGTTTGGGGTGTGGTCTGTATGTCCTGTGTATGCACTTTCTACCTGTTATTGATGCACTTGGTGTGCATGTTTTGGTCCAGGTTTAGGTATTGCTGTGCCAGAGCTCTTTCCATCCCTGTTGTTTTGGATACATTTGCAAGTTAAATGTTTGCCAGCATACAGCAAGACACCCAGACTGAATAAACGAAATAAGGTCTCAATATTAATTTAGTTTCTTTTTGTCCAACCAGTCTGTTTGCATAGTGAGGTGGTGACGTGAAATGAAGTGTAAGCCCAATTATCAATTGTATCAATTAGCCTATTGTTTGATAGACTAAGTGAATTTAGTTCAGTTGTTTAGTTTCAGTGGTTAATTCAGAGATGGAGCTGTTCAGCCTGGAGAAGAGAAGGTTGTGTGGAGACCTTGTAGCAGCCTTCCAGTATCTGGAGAGGCCTACAAGGAAGCCAGAGAGGGACTTTTTGCCAGGAACTGTAGTGACAGGACAAGGGGGAGTGATTTCAAACTGAAAGAGAGTAGGTTTAGATTGGATGGTTAAGAAAAAATTTACTCTCAGGGTGGTGAGGTACTGAAACAGGTTGCTCAGAGAAGCTGTGGCTGCCCCATCCCTGGAAGTGTTCAAGCCCAGTTGGATGGGGCTCTGAGCAACCTGGTCTAGTGGAAGGTGTCCCTGCCCATGGCAGGGTCATTGGAACCATATGATCTTTAGGGTCCCTTACAGCTCAAACCATTCTATGAATCTGTGAATAATGGTAAGTGTACAGAAATTTATCAAGCAGTGCGTGAAATAAGGAATTGGGAGAATAAAGTTCAGTTTTTGGCTCTGCCTGTGACTTTGCAAATCAGTCAAGGGAGGCTTTTTCACCTCTGTTATATCTCCTTTTTAGTAGTAACCATTAGGTTATGGGACTGCATATTTTCCAAATGCTTAAGGATGGGAGTTTTCAACAGATCATCTTGTAGCTGTGCTGGGACAACCTGCACCCCAGCTGGTATTTTTATTGCCCAGGCAAATAAGTGAGTTCCTTTGTGATTTTGAAAACGGTCTTTAGGCTCTGCCAGAGGGATGATTTTTGTGTATTTGTTTAAACAAGTTAGAGCAGGAAGAAGTTAGGCTGTGTCAAACAGCCTGGGATTTTATGCAAAATTTAGATTGGTAATATTTGGAATGACCTTTCACTGAAATACCGTGGGAATTTTATATTTAGATTGTAAAGTGTCTGAAACATTTTTCTACTGCTTAAAATACTGCCATTTCCTCTCCAGTCCAGCTCAGCTTGTTATTCTAAGCAAAGTAAATAAATCTGTCATTCTGGGTTTTATTTTGCTTCCTTTATGCTTCAGGGAATGCCTTGATTCTTTTCAGGTTATCAGGAGGTTACGAGAGAGGGGTGAGCCCATCAGGCTCTTTGGAGAAACAGATTATGATGCATTTCAGCGTCTGAGGAAGATAGAAATTCTTGCACCTGAAGTGAACAAGGTAAGACTGGCTCTTACTTACTTAGTTGTAGTGGGATAATCAATGAGTAACCCAATAAAAGTTACTGAAAATCAGTTTCAGTAACTTAATTTTCAGGAAAGAAAGATAATACAGAACAAAGAGAACTATCTGCTCCATCTCATTTATTGCCTGAGAAACTATGTTAAGTGTCAGAGTTTTGTGCACAATTACAATTGCGTTAGAATTCAACCCCAGAAACCTTCCAGGCCCTTGTCAGTTGGAAAAGGGGCCTTCAGGTGACACTAATACCCCAGCCTGTGCTGCTCCTGTTTTTAACCAGCAGAGAACAGTGATTTACTGTTAAAACAATCCTGTGTTTGTGGTTATGTACCTCCCTGAGAAGGTACAGGTAAGGAACAGCAGGACTGCATCCTGTCTCTGTGGCATATAAATGATTTTTCAAATCCCTGGATTCCAGAGCTATAGCTTGTTACAGAAACTTCAGTTTTTCCACCTTCCCTTTAAAGCAGCCATCAGTTCAAAAACTGACTAAAAGGTATAACCAATTTATTCCTGTTAAGAAATGATCAGTTAAGTGAGGAAATGCAGTTGGGGTTTGCCTTGCATTTACTGTTAACCAGATTTGTAACCCTACTAAGAGAGTGATGTTTTGGATTTTCTTCCCTGATTTGTGGCAACCTGAATTGTTTTAAATGTTGTTGCTGGAGCTGCCCATAAAAGGAAAGCCTTTTCCTCTTCAAGTCTTTAAAATAAACAGATCTGAATGTTTAAAAATAAAAATTCTGCTAATGAAAGCTTCCCCTTGAGTGACATGGATGACAGTAATAGATGTATTAGGAAATAGTGAGTTCATGAATAGGACTGTATTGGATTTGTGTGTTACATGTTTCAGCCACTCCTGTTGCTGTCTGGGGGGGGATTCTGTATGGTGCTTAGTCACCACCAGTTTGTGGTTCAGACGTTTTTAGACTACTAAATGATTAATAGAAACGTTCCAGACAGCCAAGTATGATGATGGAAGAGGGGAAATAACTGTGCATATCCATTCCCTGTGGAGTGGCTGAATTTATCTGAGGGTAAGAACTGTCATACTCCTTTATGGAGCTTTATATTTTATGTCTCAAGACAGGAATGCAAATCCCCCAACTGTGACTAAGGCGAGTCTCTTGTTCTATTTAAAAGCAGCTTTTAACTTTGTATAAATGGTTTTAAACTGATTCTGGTTTTGTAATCACCTATTCTATATTAGAGGCTTTAAAACACTTAATATATATAAAACACCCTGGTATGTTTAAATAATTTGTAATAAAAGGAAACAATGTAAATGTTTTCTGTGATAGTACTGAAGGAGTGTTAAACCATGACAGTGTTACCTTATTTCAGCTTTTTTTAGGGCAGATCTAAAGACTTGTAGAGCTGATGATGGTTATGGTAGGTTTTCTGTTTATTTTGAGGTGGTTCAGTCCATTGCTTGGAGACAATGTCTTAAAGTCCTAGAAGCTGATTCCGTCCTCCATGCTTTTTTGGCAAAAATACTGTAAAAAGTCTTTTTGATAGGTATGAACATTGCAGAAGTTCATGCACCTGCTTTTTGTTAAGTGCTGAAGCAATCCTTGGAATTTAGTTTAAAGTCAGACAACAAAGCTAAACCTTTCATGCATGTTTTTAAAGAATTTGGCTTTTCTTAAACAGCAGTTGAATGCTCACAGTGGCAATACTGAATGGCTTTTATTTACTTGAGGGTTTTTTCCTAAATTAGTCATTTTTTTAATCTTTTCTAGGGCTTGAGAAATGACCTGAAGGCTGCTTTGGATAAGATTGATCAGCAGTATCTGAATGAAATTGTAGGCGGCCAAGAAGCAGGAGACGACGACTCCCAGAATGACCTGAAAGTCCATGAGGAGAACACTACTATTGAAGAACTAGAAGTATGGGATGGTTATATCTTAATTAAGGGATGTTAGATGTAGCATGTTGTTGTGAGAAAGCTTCAGGATTGTTTAGACAAAGTTAACCTTGTTTTCAGCAGCTAACTGAAGCATTCTGAAGTATCATTAAATAGGGAATTTAGGTTTCTAAGCCTTGAGTTGCATCATAGGTGCTCACAGTAGACAAGTGAGAACTCAGATGGTCTTTGTTCACAGCACTTCATCAGAAAGGGGACAGGTGTTGCCTCAAAAGACAGTGATGCAGTTAGGATTCCTTCTGCAGGTGTTTCAGAGGTAGAGAATTTATTTACAACACATTACCTCGTCATAAATTCTGAAGCATTTCCAGTGAGTATTTGAGAGGGTAGGGAGCTCAGTACCAGTGAATTATCCCTGTACAAGAAATACGGATGCTGAAAAAACAGACATACAGAAAGAATGTTTGATACATGAACATCCAGGATGGAAAAAAAAAAGTGAACATCAGGAGGCAGATCACAGGAAATACAAGAAGTGCAGAGATGATGTGTCCCAGAAATTTGAGTGTGAACAGCTACTCTATTCTGAAAGAATCCTGCAGTATTTGTGTGAGTGAGCAGAGAGTGAGTGCCATGAAATGCATTCAACACCTGGTATTTTAGGGTAATGTTTTGAAAAGCACATTAACTTGAGCTGAAGACTTTTACGCTTAATCTTCAAAACTCTTTGCAGGAGTTAATCTTAACATCCTTCCAAAAGCATGTTTAAGAAATAATCTGATTTATAACTGAAAGCTTAAGTGAATACATTATTAGTAGGAAATAGTCTGGCTTTTTTGTTAGGGTGCCAGAGGTTCTGGTTTAAAATAACTGCAGTAGCAGGATGGAAATCAGTTGTAATGGAGCTGCATTGTATTGATCTGTTAGTTCTCAAAATATCCTCTTCTTAGGGTAGTAGGGCAGGCTTGGTTTGAGCCATGAAAGCAATCTTTTTCTGAAAAAGTTTGAAAACACTGCAGTCTTTATTTTATGCTACTTCAACTGCATTACCTTGAGCATAAAGGCTTACACTCAATCTAGTGTGCTCTCAATCTAGGAGATTTTAAAAATAAAACTCACTTTGGAAATGTAAGGACAATGGAAATATATTATAAATCCAACTATACCTACTGGAAAATGTTTCTAAAAATTACTGTTAGTATTAACAGTTTTGAGATTTTGGCAGGAAAGTAGAATATTGGAGCATACAGCTGGTTGTGTTTTTTTTTTTTGGTGGTTTGTTATTTGGTTTTGGGTTTTTTGTTTGGATTTCTTCCCTCAAATTCACAGTTACAATTAAATGGTAAAAAGCCCCAGTATATCAGAGAATTGAAATAGCTTAACAAAATAATTAGGTTAATTGATGGCTTTGGGGATCTCAAAAAAGCTGTGCACCCACAGTTCCCCTTAATACGGTGCTGTCAGACAGCTGCTAATTGTGCCAATAATTTAGTAGTTAACAAATGAAGATTTACTGTTGCATTGACTTTTTAGAAGTAAATCATATGGCCTTTTTGATATAAATGTTTTTAATAGATAAATGAATCTCAGTAGCATATACAGCTGTTTGATTCTGTTTCCTAGTCAGTGTTTTGGATTTCTGGTGGAGTTTATTACAACTCACAATGTGGTGAGCTTTGCTGTGGTGGTGGTGGTAAACTTCCAGACAAAGTGGAAATAATTGCCTTTTTTCCCCCCTGTTTTAGGCTTTGGGAGAATCCTTAGGACGTGGTGATGACCACTATGATATGGACATCATAACAAAGTTCTTGAAGGTAGCAAACTCTTTTGGATTAATTATTCTGTAGCCGTGTCATATTTTTACCACCATGCAGATACATTTCATGAATAGAAGGGTTGGTTTAAGCTGCCTGAGGAAAAGACTCACACATTGTGCTTAAGATGTGGGGTTTTTGACCTGCTTGGCACTCCACAGCCTTTGTTAGTCACAGCAGTGACTTCTGCTAGACCTGGGAAAGAGCTCTTGGGAGAGCAACGTTCTTCAAAATCTGGTCCTGCTTTTCCAGACAAAACAAACACAGTTTTGATTTCCATGTGATAATTGAGGCACTTTTATGTAGTTGCCTCTCTGTAGTCCTGTGGCATCAAAACCTTCTGAGGAGTTTGCCAGGAACAATGCAAACTGAATTGGAACGTCATCCGATACTGTTATGTGGAATAAGAGAATTTTAAAGTCCACGGGTTCAAATGGATAGCAGAAAATTGCTTCCTTTTTCCTGACAAGAAGCCTGTGTTGCCTCTCATTTGAGTCAACCAGTCACTGTTGTGATGATCAAAGTCACAGCAAGAGTTGAAGCTTTAATGTGTGTGTATACATTTAAGACAGGAGGGTTGTTCCTGCATCCTTGCCTGTCCTTCTGAAGGAGGCTCTTACCTCCTTAACTCGTTTTGCCGTGGTGGCTTAACCCGCTGTTCCCGTCTGATTTGCCGGGGAAGTCACTAGATGGCACCATGACACAAATGTGCTTCGTCCCGTGCAGTTTCTTCTTGGAGTTTGGGCCAAGGAGCTGAACGCCAGAGAAGACTACGTGAAACGGGGAGTGCAGGGGAAGCTGAACAGCGCCACTCAGAAACAGACGGAGTCCTACCTGAGGCCACTCTTCAGAAAACTCCGGAAAAGGGTGAATCACCTCTCAATGTCACTTTAACCCAGCATTAGTACCCTTTCCTAAGGCTGTTATCTTCTCTGAAGGAGAGGGGATAACTGAGTTGATCAGAGTTTCTGTCTCTAGAGCCCGTGATGCTTATTTCTGACTTCATCTTGATCAGTGAAACCTTCTGCCTGCCCACTGCTTTTCCAGGTGTTGCTTAAAGCATCACCTGTTTGTTGGGTTGGAAACACGATGGGGAATTGGGGTTGCATTTTGCACTTTGCCACTAACTACCAGGTGTAACCACTTAATCTCTCCTGCTTCAGATCCTTCATCTAAATAACAAAGATATTTTCCTTTATTAAAGTCTTCAAGCAAAGGTAGTTGTTAAACTTTGTATAAATGCTGAGCAGGATGATTTTCCTGAGCTGCAATTCTGAAGTAAATGTCTTTTTTTTTTTCTTTCTTTCCCCCCTCTCCTGTAGACACTTCCTGCAGACATCAAAGAATCAATAACAGATATTATTAAATTCATGTTGCAAAGAGAATATGTGAAGGTACGTTTGTTTGCACTCTTTCAGCATGTTCAGACTGTCTGATTGTAAAAGAAGGAGTTTATTGCTTAAACATTCCCATTTTTTTAATTTTGAAGATACATAGCTGGAAATATGACATCTACTCAAACAAAATGAAAAACTGCTGATAAATGTTAGGCTCCAAGTAGTGTTTGATCCACAGCCTGATAGATCTTTTGAGGTTCATGAAACTGCATATCTTTGCAAACATGAAGAGAATTTTTCTGAGAGATGGTTTAAGTTGCAGAGGAATCCTCTATAGGAAAACTGATATTGTAAGGTTAAATGAAGGTATTGAATGAATAGTAATAGGTGTTGATTAATTAATTATAAATTGAGGTGAACTGTGTTAGTGAATATGAGATACTGTCCCATTCCTTGGCTATGCTCACATTAACTGGCCTGGTAAGGTTGAGATAAGTTAATGAAAAGTTTTTTTGGACAAAGGCTGGTCACTGGAGGAGGCAGAAGTACCTTGGGACACAAGATCAAAGGCAGTGTTAGGTTTTGTTTGTAGCTGCCTTCTGAAGTGGAACCCATATACTGGTAGCATTTGCCTAAGCAGCTCGTGCATGCAGAGGAAATAGAGCTGTGTTTTGCCTTTAAATTTCTAGTATTTCTTTTTATTCTTTTGAGGACTTGGGATAATTTGTCAAGTAATCAAGCAAACCTGGTTTTGATACTGAAAAAAACTTAAGATGGCCTAAGACAAGTTTAATCCAAATCATGTGAAACTAGAAGTGAATGTGTGGGATACATGATAGAGGGGTTTTGTTTTGGGGCATCTTTTTTTCTTTTGGTTGTCATCATTAGATGGAAATTCCCTTTCCAATGCCTTCTCAAAGTAAGGAGCATGCAGGAATGTGGTTTATCTCTGGGTTAATCAGCTGTGCTCCTCTTTCCTGGAGGTGCTTGGCTTTAAGTAAATGTCACAGATTTTGGAGGACTTGAGTGCACATTTGGAAGTTTTGGTGTTTTGGGTTTTTTTTTAAATTAGGCTAATTTTCCATTTTGCTTCTTGAGAGACTTGTCTCTTTTTGCCTGCTCTTGTCTTCTGTGCTTTTTTGCTTTGTGCATCCTAGTGAATACTGCCAGCAACAAATTCTTACTGCTTTGTTAGTTGAAATGCTTGAAAGATTTTAATTTTGTGTTGACAGCAGGCAAATGCCAGAATGCAGGTTGCCCACTCAGCCTTAATTAACCCTGTTGTGACAGTCCTGGAGATCTTTAATTGCATGTTCACATACTGTGTTTCATGACAAAACTGTATTTAATTCAGCAAGTAGGTATTTGACTAAGACTTTTCAGATTCTACCTCATGTAGGTGGTGACTAAATCCTGTCCCTTCTCTAGATTTACTTTTAGCTCTGTCTGCAGCCCCCTGTCTTGTTCATTATTCACCTCCCAGTTTGCTCAGTGCCAATTGGAAAGAATCTGCACCCACTGGTCATGATTGCTACTTCTTATTGTCTAGTTTCTGAATAGGAGGTGATAAATGAACTCTTTATCAGTGAGTTTTGTAGCTGCTCTCTAATAGAGAAGGAATGTCCTGCTCCACATCCTTGAATTTGTTTGTGTAATTGTATCTATAAACCCAGTGTCTGTCCTCACTTGCTGCTTCTAAGTTGGCATGATTTTTTTTTTTCAGCTCAATATTTCTCTTCCTTTCTCCCTTTCTTCCATTTAATTTTCCTTTTGAATTTTATCCCTATTCTTCCCCAGGGATGTTTTCTGCTACAGCTTTAGAAACGGGATCTGCTATCTTGATCAGGAAATTTCAGATTGATTTACTGCTGCTACAACTCTGGTCATAAACATTGTCACAAATGTGCTTATTTAACCCGAGATGACCGAGTTGAAAACAGTCCCAGTAAAAAGTGAATAAAACCCAGAAAAAAAAAGAATAAAACCCAGTTTTAATAGAGGTAATAAGACTGCCATATCCAGTGCTTTTTTTTTCCTCAGTCAAGTCCACAGTCCTTGCTTCCCTCAGATTTCAGCACGGATCGTATTGGGAAGGTGTGTTGTGTAATTGGTTGATGTTGTGCAACGAAACCCAAATCAGAGAGACCAGAGTGGGTGTTTTACTGCATCTGGCAATGCAAAAATGCTCTGCTCCCTGCTGCTCTTCCTGTTTTTGCTGAGAGTGCCTGCACTTACTTCTTCAGGCCAACGATGCCTATCTCCAGATGGCCATTGGGAATGCTCCCTGGCCCATCGGTGTCACCATGGTCGGCATCCACGCGAGAACGGGACGGGAGAAGATCTTCTCCAAGCACGTAGCCCATGTCCTGAACGATGAAACCCAGAGGAAATACATACAGGTAACGTTGGCTTTGGAAATCCAACAGGTTTGCTTCTGAAGTTGGAGGATCTTGGAGAAATATTAGATTCAGGTGGTGTGGTAAAAGAGCCCTGGAAACAGACAGTTGTTTCAGTTTGGCTCAGGAATAACATCCAGTTAGTGGGTAGCTCATCCTGGACCTGAAGGCTCTTTAGTTCTGGACCAGGAACAGTGTATTGGGTTTTTCGGAACACCAAAGCAGTTGTGAATCATGCTTGATTCTCCTGAGGTCCTTCACTGCTTAACTCGTGGTTTAAACACCATGCACAGAATTTAATACCATGAAATACAGTCCTTTTGACTATTTCTGCAACTAGATAAATGCATTCGTAAATTAATTCAGTTTTCAAAAGTGTCTGTCTAACAATCTGGTCTCAAAATTCCAGGTTTAGTTCCTCCTGTGCATCTTCATAGTCGTGTTGTGAACTTTTGGTTGTGGAATTTGTAGCAGTGCTGTTTCTCTCCTCTGACCTTTCAGCATAGTGGTTGGACAGGTCTGAGGAAACAAGTCTTCTCTCCTTGTATTGTTAAATATATTTGCCTTTTGCTAGTTGCAGTTTTGTTGAGATAAAGACCTTCTGGCTTAACTCTGAATCCTCTAGAGCAGCATCTTGGAGCTCAGAGCTTCTGGCAGGGGAGGTTTACAGAAATGTCTTCCCGATGAAGAGGCAGGACTCCTGTTGCTTTTCATCTTCTGCAGATGTTTGGAAGAAAATTGCTTGCAAAATGCAACTTCACCTTTCTAGTCTGAGTCTCTTTGTGTTGGTGCTACAAGTATAACTTTTGCTTTCTCTTCAACTATAGTTTTCAATATCATAATGTGAAAAATTATCATTGTGAATCACAGAATATGCTGAGTTGGAAGAGACCCACAAGGACCATTAAGTCCAACCCTTATTCCTGCACAGAACTCTCCCCAATAGTCACACCACACCTGAGAGCATCATCCAGACGCTTCTTGAGCTCTACCAGGCTTGGTGCTGTGACCACTTCCCTGGGGAACCTGTTCAGTGCCCAACCAGCCTCTGGGGGAAGAATCTTTTTCTGATATCCAACCTAAACCTCCCCTGACACAACTTCAGGCCATTCCCTCGGGTCCTGTCACTGTGCTCCCAGCAGTTACGTGAAGCTAACATGTTTCTGATTTACAGCGACCCTGGGATCATAACATCCCAAACAAGGAGTTGTTCTGGTGCTGGGACATACTTTCCATTCTTGCCTGTGTTGAAAAGGCCAAAGCATCTTCTGTTGAATCATTTTTCCCTTAGTGAAGAGCTGCCTTCCATGATGAGTGTCTAATGACAGGGACAGGGCTTGGAGTACATGGAGTACATGTCACTAGGAGTACATGTCACTGCTAAATTACATTTCCACTGCAGCAGTTTGCTTTCTTCTTTGTTAGACTTTTCTGTATGACTTGAAAGAAAATAATCACAGGGTTTCTGTCACGTTGGTTTTTGGCAACGGATGCCTTGAAAGAACTGAAAAGTCCACATTCTGTCTTTCTCCTTGATTGCTTCTTCAGTTTGCCTCTGGAGTGTCACATGTGGTACCACATTTCTCCTCCTGAGAAGTGTTTGGTTCTTTTCTTGGCTGTGCAGCTTGTTTTGGTTTCAGAAATTGCTATTTGCTCTTTAGAATTACTTTTGATATTCAACTTTCTTTTAAATATATTTTGTTGTGATACCATTTTCTCCCTTAGTGATAAAGAGGCATTAAAGCATTTCTGTGATCCTTCACTATGAATCTTACCACGTTTCTATGGTTATGTCCCAGACTTCTCTTATTTCGGAGAGAAATTGACAATTTGCAGGGAGAAAGGTTAATAAAAGTTAAATTGAAAAAAAACACCCCCCCAAAAAATCCCAAGCCCGAAATAGCAGCCTATTCTTATTTAATTCTTCTTGTTAAGCTTAAAAATACTGTAGGCTGTTATGTTTATTTGACAGCTGCAGCTTTATTACAGATGCTTTATTATGGAATTGTCCTTGTTCTGTTAATTCCTAGGGGCTGAAGAGGCTGATGACCATTTGCCAGAAGCACTTCCCGACAGACCCATCCAAGTGTGTGGAGTACAACGCTTTGTGAGGCTCTGCAGGGGCCAAGGCATGACTCATATTTTGGTCTCCAAGACCCAGAGAGGATGGAAGAGGCAGAGTCTGTGCTTGGACACCAAGAGGAACTTTGTAAAAAAGCAGAAAGCAGGAGATTTTCTACAGCTTCCTTTTTACAAGCCCCATTTATTTAGGTTTATTTTTAAATCTATACTTTTTGCTGAACACAACCAATACACAGCAAAGGGGGTGGGTTTTGAAGAGGTTAAGAGCAGGACAGTGACCAGGGGACAGTGGACAAGAGCCTTGCTTTTATTTCAGTTTGTTATTCAGACTGAACTGTTTCCCATATTTTAGAGTTTTAGTTGAGACACGGCCCTGCAAGGAGCATATGTGGAGCTTTTTTTTTGGCTGCTTTTGCATTGGAGACTGATGTGGGGAGATGATTAGAGGGAAGCAGTTGAATCTGAAGCTTGGTTATTTCTGTAAATATAAAGACTTTATTGGCTAATCTTTCATGTGGTATTTATCAGGAATTAAAAAAAAAAGGTTTGTATATTTCTCAGCCTCAGTGCAAAGAGTTTTTGATCTTGAATGCATCTGATTTGGCTTTTTTTTTTTCTTTTTGGTAATGACATTTTTAATATGAACCTTCTGGGCTTGAGGGAAGTAATCTTATGGCTCTTGGGGCTTTCAAATCCCATTTTTATACATCTGGAGAAAATTTCAGTCTGCAGGGCATTGCAGAGAAAATAATTAGGACCTCCCATGACCATGAACAGTATTTTCTAGAAGCCACAAATCTTTACCATTGTGCATCTTGACTGGGAATGGTGAAGAAACTCACGGGAATGATGGTCCAATTCTGCATAAGTAGTGAAACATTGAAAACATTGTTAGCTTTTAGCAAAACCACTTCCTGAAGAAATGCATCAACATTCCAGTGTATGGGTTTGTCTGGGTCCTCACCTTGTCTGGCAGTGTGGAGCAGGAGCTGATGCCCTCTTCTCAAGGAATTACCCCCTCTCCTGTGGGTGTTTCCAGTGTCCCAGTGAGATGTGACACTGAGGGATTTGTGCTGGTAGTGAGTTTGGAGGAGTATCTTGAGGAACTTCAGGTTCTTCTGGAGACTCTTAGGTTCTGAAGTGCCTCTCTGGACACAGGAGATTTTCAGCCTGGAGTGTTTGACCCCAGAGAAAATGTCAAGAGCCTAAACAGTTTAGAAGTAATAAAAGTGAGGCTGCTGAGACCTCACCAGTGCTCGGGGAGGGGCCTTTGGGGGGTAGGTGGGGGCTTGGGGGGGGAAACTGGGCAGATGTCAAGAGCATGGAAGGGTTTCATTAACAGTGGTGTCTGGTGTTTTCTCTGCACAGATATTCTTTGGAGGCTTTATTACAACAGGAAACGTGTAATGTCGCAACCTTATCCTTCTCCCCACCCAGACGGTTTCCTGAACTGTTTCTAAATCTTCATCTTGACCTTAGTTTTGAACTCTGTAAATAATTGAGGGACAATATTGTCCCTTGTTCAGAAGAGCTGTAATTTCCCTGGAAACTGCAGCGAATGAGTAGCCAGGGGATGGTTTAAGCAGCATTCTGTCGTCTGCTTTAGGGGGAAGTGGATTCCTTGGGGCATCTGTAATAGTACTACATAGATTTTTTTTTTTTTCCCCTCCTGCTTTAGAGCCAATTATTGAGCAGAGTTTTAATGGTACCCTGAGTGCCGATTAGAGTGTGGATGCGCCTCCTGGAGGGACGTCAGTTTGGGGTTGGAATGTTTCGGTCTGATCAGGGTTTAAAGAATGTAATTCAAGCAATGTGCCTCCTTGCTGGCTGACAGTCCCTGAAATACAGCCGCCTCGCTCGAATGGATCCCATGACGGAAGAACTTTATCCCCCTGCAATTCGTGGAATGGTGCTGCACGGGGAGCCGAGGAACCGAGGAGTACTTTCTCACGGCAGATCCGTGTAAGAGTTTCCAGCTGTCCGGCACGTGAGAGCCAGCCTTGGTCCTGTGGGATTGTGAGCCGGGGGGACACTGTTACCGCAGCTGCATTTCATCACCGGTTGGAGGCTCTTTGCAGCCGGATGGCCCCAAATGGCAGCTACCAGACCGTGATCAAATAGTTAATAATGCCTCTCAGCCAAAATAATCCCAAACCCACCCAAGTCTGGTTTAGGGACGAGTGGGTGTGGTGCAGCTGTCACATTGCTCATCGGTTTTTGTGGGGAGGGTATGTTTCAGTTTAGCAATTCGAACTTTTCCCTGTGGGCTTCTCCAGATGTTTATTTCTGATAATTCCTGCATTAGGCGGAAATAATTCCGCTGAATCCCAAGACTTGTAGCCTTGGGATGAATTCATGCATTCGCCATAGCAGTGTCTGGAGTGGTTTTGGGACTTCAGTGGCCCCAGTCATTTGTTGCAGCCCCCAACCCCTCCCCAACCCTGCTGGTGGAAGGGGCTGTGCGAGGTGAACTCTCAAGGTGTGTGGTTTGAGATAATACCTGATAACGGTATTATTGTGCCTGATGCTACTTAAATGTCTGACTCCCTATTTGCTGTTTGTCTGTTACTGCTGGAAAGGCTCTTCGGGCAGGCATATGTGGGATCAGTTTATTTTGGTGGAGGAACTGGGTTTTGCTCCTGCTGGCTGCCATAGAATCACTACCATAAATCCAGTCTCACCCAAAGAATAAACCTGGTTGGGATGTAAAAGGCTTCACTTCTCAGGGGGGAAGGGACTGCTCCAACTCCTGGACCCAGGGGATGAGGACACGAGATAGTGCCTTCCAAGAGGGCTGGCACAAGGGTGGCAGTGCTGGTGTCAGATCTGGAGCAGGCTGTCCCAAAAGCTGCTCCTGAGGTGATGTGGAGCTGGAAGAGATGCCTGCAGTGCTATGGGAGCCACTGGCAATAAATCTGAGCTAAGGTCCCAGAGTTCCAGGGTTGTTTGAAACCTTGATCATGGCTGCTTTGTCCCATCTCAAACCCTCCTGGGGATTTGCTGCCTGTGAAGGTCCCTCATGCAGCAATGCCGGGTGATGGCTGGGGGGGCTGCCTGGCTCTGGGCTGGTGCCACTGGTGGCTCCCCGTGGGGTGTGGGAGGGATCAGATGGGAAGAGGATCTGTGAACAGTGGGAATAAAAGGAAAAAGCAGGAAGCAACTGCGCTGGGAAGTGTGGATGGGTCCCATGTGAGTGTGGCTGTCTGCAGTTTGGGACAGGGAGTGAGTGGGTGGCTGCAGGGGTCACTGCTGCACGCAGAGGGGAAAACTGGTATTAAATGACATCCCTAACCCTGTGCAGGGGTCACTGCTGCCGGCAAAGCCCTGCCCTGAGCTAGAGCAGCCTCTGCTTGGGTGGGGGGTTCCCTCAGGAATTCAAGGAGCCGGCAGTTCCTTGGAGCACTGGGGAACGTGCTGGTGCTCAAGCCAGTCCCACAGCTGTTGGCATTGCTGCAAATGGCCTTGCAGCAATTTGGCATTCAATTCATACAAGTGAGTGTTAATTTTAGTAATCTCAAGTTATGTGTGTTGGAAGTAAGGATTATATCCATGACTGTTTCCCGCTGGTGGAAAGTTTCTTCTCCTGAGCTCCCGAGACTTGTGCTCAGGAGAACACGCAGCGGAGCAAGCACAGATCTGCTGAGCACAAGCTCTGAATCCCAAAAGATCTCTAAAGGACAGGACTTTCGGGGGGGGATGCCCAATGTTTCCTGCAGTCAGGCCCCCTGACAGCCAAGGTGTCCCTCATGGACACCTTGGCCAGCTGTGTGCACATCTGGAGCCAGCATCTCACAGTGGTGGTGGTGCAGTTGCCAGGTAAGAGCTGCCCGTGTGCTGTGCCCTCCCGAAGAGACCACGGCAAGGTTTCATTTTGAAAATGCTTTAATAAGGAAGTGTTGACAACACCGTTTTGCAAAATGTAAAGGTAACTATACAAATTCTTAATACAAAAAGAATAAATTAAAAGCAGATCTTTTTTAATTCTGCGACTTTTTCTACAACATACATTTTTTTTTTTCCTTGATTACAGTTGAACAGAATCCAGTAAAATCATTTTCCATGCTCTAAAGTTCAATTTCAGGAGAGACCTAATTTTTTTTTCTTCTTTTTTTTTTTCTTTTTTTTTAAACTAGAGAGTCCATTTTACACAACCTGTAATAAAACTATTGACATTAATATATATGTAAAACTTTACATCTAGTTAACTAAGCAGTAACTGGTCATCTGATAGCACCTGAATGGGGATTGGCTATGCCTGAAACTAAAACTAATACAGAGTGAAAACAAATTGGACTGTTTCAACATTTTCAACACTCGACTGCATATAATACCATTTAAAAATAAACCCTGCCTCCAGCACAGCCCAGTGCATGGACTGTCCACTGGCTCCTGCCCACACAGAGGGAGCATCAGACAACAGAGACGAAGAACGCGGTTGTGGCTTTATGGCAGATGGAGCCTTGAAAAATAAAAAAAGTAAAGGAGGGGTTAAGTTGGTAGTCAAGTGCTTGTCTATAATAGCTATGTATATACCCCTCCGTGTTATACTTAAATATGTTAATCTCATATGATTAACATTTTATGTACATTTGTGTTTAATTGAATTGAGCTAAACAGTAAAACCTGTTTTACTTAATCTGTCTTTACTACCAGACTGGCTGCTCACGTGTGCCTTGATTGCAAACCAGAAAAGCAGAACACAAAGCAAAACTCAATCCGTTTCTAGAAAGCTTTTTCTCCACTCCAGCCTGTTTGCAATTCAGGCTAAACATTTTTTTTTCCTCCCCCACCCCTAATTTCAGGGCTGCCACCTTTTAACCTTTGCTGCAAAACTGCAGAGCTGGTCTTGGAGGAATTAATGTTTCTTCCTGTAGTGCCCAGAGGCCTCATAGTGCCGCTGTTGTTGAATTCTTTTTAATTAAAAGAAGGTACACATTAAAAAAAAAACCAACCCAAACCACTTACCAGGGAAATTAAAAAGAAAACAGACAGTTGCTCAGAGCCCCTAAAAATCCTTGGGCTAAATTACTTGCTGCTGCTTAATTTGGTCCTTATTTAATCCTTTCACTTTAGCTTCCAAATCTTATCAGTAAATGTCATTAATCAGTACTATCTCTTATCCAGCTAAAAATCCAATTAGGAGCTTGAAATAATTCCCATGTTAAAGACCCCAAAGCACAAAGAGATGGTGAAAACAGTGTTTTGCATGTCCAGAAAAAGGGTGCAATCTCATCCCTGGCTGTTCTTCCAGAATTGGACACAAGGCTTCAATTACTGTCACAGGGTGTCACACTCCCAGGGTGATGCTTCAAGGAGGCCCAGAAGCACAAGGTTTGTGTGGCCACCTTTGAAAACCCCTGGCCTGTGTTTTTTGTTTTTTTTTCATAGGAGTAATTAATTTATGCTTCATGTATAAACATGAAAGGGTCTCCTTATCATAGAATAGTTTGGGTTGGAAGGGACATTAAAACTCATCTCGTTCCAACCCCCTGCCATGGGCAGGGACACCTTCCACTAGACCAGGTTGCTCAGAGCCCCATCCAGCTCGGGCTTTTGCCTCATCCAATCCTGACTCTGCCATGGATTTCCCTGGACAAATAAACAGCCTTTCTGCCTGTCACTGTCTCATCTCTGCAAGGCCACCCCCCTGCCTTACCAGCCATGCGAGGCAGCAGCGCAGGGAACTGAAGCCAACATTTCTGGTGTGAGTTGCAGAAAGGTATTAATGTTTAGAAACCCCATTGTTTTTCAAAGCCTAATTATGCAGAACCCTTCTCTTTTAAAGCCTGGAATGCAGTTTTCCAGCAATTTTAATACCAAAAGGTGTGGCAGCCCCCCAAGTCGCTGTGTTTAATTTGAAACGTTTCGCCCTACTTTGTCTGGTAGATGCTGTTGTTATTCTTGGAACACACACACACACACAGACACACACACACACTCACACACACATACACACTCACACGTTTTTTTTTTTCCTTTATCCTTAAACTAAAGCTAACTTCAGTTTCTGCTTTTCACAAAGTAACCCCCTCCAGCCGTTTCTTTTAATGCCTTTCCCATAGGAAATCATCGTTTGCGCGCACAAACGGGGGAAGGCCGGGCGCCTCCCCCCATCGAGTGGCAATAAAAACAGCATAGCACCGCAGTGAAGACTAGACGTGCCAGCTTCAACATCCACCTAGATTGTGCACTTGTTCATTACAAAAGTGTCTTTGAGGCCTTTTAAAGTTCCATGGCTTGACATGTATAAAGCATTGCTCAAAAGTATGTGTAAACTTGCGGCTCCTTCCATGACGCGCTCGTGCGATTCCTTTTGGTATCAGCAGGCAGCTCTCGCTTGTGTCCAATGCCTTCCTCAGTCGCTTCTCTTCCTTGTGGTCTCGCAGTGGGAAGATTTGCCTGTCTGCTGGTTGTCCAACCCCACGCCGCTGCGGAGCCTTCCTGTTTCCTGACAGACCGGTTCTCCCACACAGCAGCACACGGGTGACGAGCCCTTTGCTACACGGGTGCTAACGAAGGGAAGATGAGTGGAACCGATATGTTGACGCAGCTCTACCGTGTCGATTCGACTGCGATGAGCTTTCCCTTTGACTTCACCTTGACGCTTTGTGCAGAAATCGATTTGAATTTATCGGCTGTATCTGTTTGCAGAAAGGTTTTTTTTTTTGTTGTTTTTTCTTTTTTTGGCAATTTTTATCTTTTATGAAAAAAACCGTTGCAACTCCAACCTCTCTGTGCGTTGGTGGGCACCCTGTGCCAGCCACAGAGATGCTGTGAGTGCAGTACTTGCCTCTGCTTTAGGTAATGCCTTTGTAAACCTTGTTTGTCCAGTTTAACAGTAGCTTTTAGACAGCGATGCTGTGATACCAGCCCAGACCTCTGGTGTGTCTGCAGCGCAGGGGGTTGTTTTACTTGCGTATAGGTGGGCTCCAAGCGAAGAAGGAAATGCCATTTTACAGGAGGTGGCTGCGTCTGCCACTGAGTTAAAAGGAGGGAAATATTCTTGTAGCTGAAACTTGCGAGCAAACTCGTCCTGCAAGCAGTGGTGTGGTGATTTTTGACAGTGCTGATCTGATTGTGACACTGACACATCTCTGCAGTGATGGGATGTTGCTGTTTCTTCAGAACAGATGCACTTTCAGGACTATGGTATCCACTTCTCAGCCTCTGTCCCATCCCCACCCCCTTAAAACTAATTCTGTTGGCTTCAGCTCGCAGGTCATGGAACTCTTACTGCTGTTACGTGCCGTGGAACACTAAGATTTGATGTAAGCCTTGAAAGGCTTCCATTGTTTCAAAGGAAAACCAATTTTTAAACTGCCAACTGGCTGTTCAGGTGTCTGCTCCTCTCCACCCACTGTGGTGGGAGGGACAGGCAGCTGCCTGGCCGTGGGATGTGCTGCGCTCCGTCGCTGCCGCGGTGGATGTCTCAGGGCCAGTGTTCCATAAATGTCGCCTTGAATTGCATCGTGAGAAAAGTGCTTAGAGTTGAAGCTGGTGCTGGGTGACAGTGCATCTGGGTAAGGCAAATGAGAGGCAGTGAGGTGATCTCAGAATGGCATTGATGTGATTAACTTGAGGTCAGGGGTTCACACTAGAGTCCCAGGCTTGGCTTTTTCCTGCCCATACCACTGGACATCTGCTAATTCTGGATAGAGGGGAGAATCCAGGAAACAGCTATCATTGTAGTTCCTGCAGGAGAAATGAAACTTTGTTAGGATAGTGAGGCCTCTTGAGAAGTTCAACCATGAGCATTAAACATTGTATTGTGGGTGGAGAGGAACGCAGGATATTCAGACCCCACTGCTCTCTGCAGGTATTCCTAAGCTGATATTTGGGGTGGGCTCAGCATGCAGGACTCTGCTCAGACCCAGTTTGATCTTGCCCAGCGGTCCCGTTTGCCCCAGCAACCTGCCTGGTGTGAGGAGGCAGGAGAAAGCTGAGCTCTGACAGCTTCTCCCAGGGTGCCCTGACGTTTGGGTGCAGGAATGGCAACAGGCAGAGCTGCTGTGCTTCCAGCCTGAGGGCTCTGCCTGAGGGCTCTGCCTTGCTGTCCTACCTGGTAGTAAGCTGGGGTAAGGAGGTTTTTGGTAGGATGCTCGCCAGGGAGCAAGTTCTAAGTGCAGCTCTCTCAGCCATGGACTGCATTATCCAGTGGGAATATGGGAAGAGGAGGGTGGTTGGCGGTGCTTTCCTGCAGCACTTCTGCTCTGGGCAGAGGCTTGTGCATCACCTGGCAATCCCAGAGTTATGTGGCTTTCCAAGGGAGAAACAGGAAGCAACTAGTGAGAGTGTGCCAGGTCTGATGTGGAAAGGACTGTGTTCTGTTGTAGACAGCCTAGTCCTCAACTCGAGGCACATCTCCTGACAAGCTACTGTTTCTTCTGCTGCCTTTACTGTGCAAACGAGACACTTCACGAGAATTTTCTTTGCTATTTATGTTAAGAGCTCTGATCAGGATCAGCTCCTGGCTTAGGCTGTGGAGCTACTTGCCAGAGGAAAGCACTGAGGTCAAAATCTGGATCTTTTGAAAAGTGACTGCTCTATCTGCACAGCAATAGCCAGAATTGATGTCTCTCCCTTACACTTTGATTTGAACCGACTTCCAAGCTAGAGATTGTTTTGAGGCCAAAAGTGGGAGATGTGTTTTCTTTTTGTGTACTCTGGGATTCTCACTCTTTCCTCTGCTCCCTCCCCACCTCACAGGACTGTTCTCATCTGATTCAGTTCCTGCTTCCTCTGCCCTGTTTTCCACCTGGTTTCCCTGGAATTGGTCTGAGGGGAACCTGAGCAAGGGCATCACCATTTGCATATTAAAAAGCCTTTTGTTTCCCAGTACTGTGCTGGAGTGTGGAGGTTTATGGGATATCTCTAGAAAGTTGGTCTTGAAATACCTGACAGATGTCAGCTATGAATGGTTGTAGATTCAAATGAGAGTGTCAGACAGAGATGGCAGTTTAATTAAAATAGAAATACTCTGAGGGTTTTTTTGTTCCCTCCACCATTCCCCCCTCCTGTCTTCCCACAGGAACGGGGCCAGGGTTGCTCCTTGTTCCAGGAAACCTCGCTGCTTAGAGCCTCAGCTTTGCAGTTCTGAGGTAGGGAGGGAGGAGGGAGGAAGGGGTGCTGGGTGCCGGGAGCTCAGGCCAGGTCCTCCGAGGCTCCCGCCTACCCCGGCTCGTGACCCTGCCACACTGCTCCCAGACTGTCCCCACAGTACTTTGCCCACCCTGCTCTAAATTGTCCCCAGCCACAGATTTGTCACCCCCCACTGCTCTCTGTGCCTGTGCAGCCCCTGCAGGAGCATAGAGCAGGCTGGCCCCAAGTCCCTTTCACAGGGGAAAGTGCCACAGCCGCAGAATTGCTGTAAAGGCACAGAGAGTGGCTTCGAGATGCTTCCAAGTTGTTCTTCCAAGAGCTGAAGGAAGCCTTGTTGGCAAAAAAATGGGCACAGAATTAAAGGGCTGCTCTGGTGGGACAGTGAGACGCCGGTTATTCCCACTGTGCTCACGGACTGTTAAGGCAGAAGGAGGAAAGAACAAAACGTTCCCTTACTATACCTCTATTCATCAGTACTTTGGTGGGTTGGAGACTGAGACTCATCCATAGTGGGTGAGTTGTCTGTTGCTTCTCTGAGCAAAGGAGAGCAAAAAAAGGAGGAAAGAGGAGAGAGGAAATGTTAAAGAAAAGAAATGACACAGACATTGTTAAGAGCTTATTATTAATCTAGTGGGGAAACAAGTTGATGACTCATCTTTAGAAATAGTTAGTGACACAAAAACATGTTGAGGATAACTGTCAATCTGCTGAGTTGTGCTGGGTGGGCACAGCTGGCCTTGCAGTGGAGGAGCCTGTGCTGTACATCTAATGGCAGACTGTGCCTGCTTCTCTGTAGTTGTACACATGCCGTGCATGCTATGCTCAGCCATGAAATAAGTGCTGATTTGTCTCCAGTTCTTTTTGCACTGGTTGTTGGTAGAGGGCCTATAAATCCAGATAACTTCACTTTCACCAGCTGAGAATTTGGCTTGATGAAATTTTGCTGTGAGAGACAGGGTGCAGGACTTATCTTGAATGGAAAAATAAGAAAAGCTGGGATTATCCAAACAGATGTCTCAGCTGGCTGCTCACCCGTGCTACTTCTGATCATCGTGGAGATGTTTAGAAGAATTAGGATTGGCATGGAGACTGAGACAAAGATCTGAGTCTAGACTCAAACCCTTAGCTGTGGAAATTTCAATGTATGGTAAAGGTAGGTGCCATTTTGCCTATTTTACTATCCCTTGACTTTTTGTGAAATGGGACCAGGAACACTTTCCTGTTCTCAAGCTGAAAACACGTGCAAAGACCATGTGCAGCTGGATGTCAAATGTGTGAATTTAAAATCCAGTTGGCCTAAGGGGTTGTGGTTATGGTTCTCCTCATCTCCAATTTAAAGTGCAGTCATAAGCGGTGCTGGAGTAAAACCAGAGGTCAAGCCTGGTCATAGGTGACCAGGTTATTAAAGAGCACGAGATTTTCCAGTGGCTGCACAGTGAAATATTTGCAAAGTTACCAGTCCCAATTCATGACTTAGGTGATTAGATCCTTTTTCCTATTCAAGGGATTAGGGTATTTTGAGGACTGTAGTCTCAGTTCCAGCTGATCTCACCAAAATCTCATCCCATAATCTGGGATGTGCTGAGTTAGTCGGGATCAGGAAATGACCTTTATTTCATGTGGCAGGACAGAATTACAGGCGATTGCTAGAGCATACCCCTGGGAGCTTGCAAATGGCTGTTTGTTTACCCCTGGAACTCCCTGCCTTGCAAAGAGGTGCTAAAAAACCCAATTACTATATTAACATGAGTAATGGCTACCTCTGTGTAATGACTCACACTTTGGTGAAGCATTTCAGGTTAGTGGTAGCTGAAAAAAGATACACTTAACAGTCATGAAGACCCATTGCTGGGGAAAACTGAGCAAGAAAACCTGGTTGCTGCACACACAGGTATGGCAGGCACTGAACCTTGCCTTTACAACAAGGTCTTGGTGTAGATAGCCAGCATGAGGGCTGCTAAAAAAGAAATATCAGCTATTTCAACATATGACAATTGGAAGAAGGAGACTGTCCAAGCAGGAGGAACCTGCAAGGCTTCTTTCCCTGTGGATCCAGCACTGCTTGGAGCAGTGCTGCTGGGTGTGGATGGCAGAGCCACGTCTTGTTCAGCCCAAACCAGAGCTCCACCACCAGGAGAGCATGGATGGGAGACTGGAAATGCTCTGTGCAGGTGCAGCTATGGAAAATGTTCCCCATATCTGTGCTCTCCCTGTGCTTGTGTGTGGGGAGGTTTTTCCCACCGGCACTGAGGTGGATTCTCTAACCTGATCCCACGGACACTCACCCAGTCTGCCACGTGAGAATGTGGTGGGGACTGCCCGGTGGTGTGGCTGCAAGTTCACTCGATGGCGTGGAACTCCTCTGGCTGTGAGGTAAGGCAGCTGGAAAACAATTAAGGGCGGAGAAAAACAACCGGTGAGGAGAGGGCACAAGGGTCAGGGTGGTTCAGAAGAATCATCTGGTCAGACCAGTAGAAACATGTCTGGCTGCGAGTAAACACAGCCTAGGACAGACCTCACCCTGTTCCTGGGTGACTGTGCCCGAACATGGCACAGGAGCACCAGCCTACTGCTGACACTGCTGTGTGTCACGGGCTGGATCTGGCCCCAGCTCTGCAGGAATGCTGCATTTCAGCCTGGCCTCCAGCTGAATACAGCCACCCTGACTCTCCTGAGGCTGCCTGGGAGACACCACACTTCTTGCAGCATGGAAGCTTGGATTTGCTGATGCCTGGACTCCATGGGTCCTGAACTGGACAAGCTCAGCCTGTCAGGCTCAGCCTCCTGCTTCCACGGATGGTGGGAGATGCTCTGTGTCCCTAGGAGTCATGGCTGGCAGTGGCCAGAGTCTGGACAAGTTCACAGCTTCACGTGCAAAGGAGGAAGGCAGTTGTGAAGATTTCAAAAGGCTACAACCACCTTTCACCATGCATTTGTAAAAGGTGAAGTTTGGCATTGCTGACAGTCCACTGTGGGACCACAGAAAGGCTTATCTTACTCCAATGAAGACAGAAGCAAGCTGGACTAAAAATGGGCAGCGGTTCTTGAGGGAGTTTCCCTGGTGAGGATCCAGCTTGTAAATCCACCTGACTAATCCTTCCTCCTCCTCAAGTCCACACAGTGTTGACCCTCTGAAGTTAACACATGCCTGGAAGTCTGATACTCTTTGAAGGACAATGTGCAGTCCAGTAGAACTATCAGCTAGGGCTGAGCAGCTGAAATGAAGGAGATTTCTACCTGGCATCCCCTTCTGTGCTGTTAAATTCTTTAGTTGCTGCCAAATGACACTGGAAGTGAAAACCAAATTTTAAGCTGCTCCTTGGAGCTGACAGCCCCTAAGGTCAGTGTTCTCCCAGAGCTATGACTGAGAAGGGACTCTATCCACAAAACCAATCTATGCTGCCAGCTGGTCAGGACAAGCTGTGATTACTGAGCACACTTCCCCCTGTGCTGCCCAGACATCACATTTAGGTTTAAAGACCCAGATGGGTAGGGGAATGGACTGACTAACAGTGATTTTCACATTCTTTCACCCAATCCCACATTTTCCTGAACCGGTAAGGTTTCCAAAGCCACCAAGGCAAAGCTTTCCAGTGTTCAAGCATTTTCTGTTGCTGCATGGAACAGAAATGGCCATTAACCAAAGGGAAGAAGACAGATTTTCATAGGGAGACATAGGATGGTTCCAGTAGCTGCTCAGTTATGTCTTGGATCACACCTGGTCCTCCTGTGAGCGTTGGCACCACACATAAATCAGCCTCTTCTCAGGAAGCTGTCAGTGGCCCATGAGGAGCCTATGTCCAATCACCTCTGGAGCTGGCAGAGAGTACAGGGCCCCACTGGTGCCAGTGTGGTGGTCACCATGGACCAGGAGACATGCTGGGATGTCTGAGAGCCAAGAGCCAGCATGGGTGGACACTGGTCAGCCCAGGGAGGCCATGAGGGCCAGTTGCAAGCCAAGGCTGAGGTGTGTGGCTCAGGTTTTGAGCAGTCCTTGATCTGTCCACACTGGTTTGTCCAGTGGTGACTGATAGCCAGTAAATATTTAACCTTGGACTGTTTCACAGCACACTGTGGCCTTCTAAGTGTAATGAATTTGACTATTTTCTTACCATTAATATTAACAGCACAGAGGAGTGCAAAGGTCTGTACATGACACAGAGGCATAATATTGCACAAACTTCAGCACTCTGAATTTCAGGATATTATTAGCAGAGCTATTGGAACTGCATGGGAAAACCAAGTCTCAGCAGTGCACAAAGATGTCATCACTCAAACATTTTTGCGGGGGTTGGAGGGGTTGGGATGCCCCCACTTAACCTTTCTCATGCTTTTTTCTCACTGAAGACACATTCTCCTAGTCTGTGCTGAACCCCTGCTTGCTTCATCGTTCCCCTTGCTGTGATTACAAAGAGTGATGCTCCTCATGGTTTCATCACCTTCAGCCCCTAGTGCCCTCACCCAAAACCCCAAACTCTGAGGAAAGATCTGGCAATAACCAGGCTTCAGTCCCTCCCTGTCTTTTGAGCCTATCATTGCAAAGTGATGATTGCCATGGAAAAACATTCCCACTCAATGAGTGTCTTGGACAAGGCTTACCCCCCAGTGTTATACCTCCAGGCTTGGCGAGCAGCACGTGAAGGCCAGATAACATGCTGTGGTCTGGCACTGCTCTCCAGCTGGGGTGTAATGCCTGGCACGAATCTGGGCTGGAGGAGGCCCCCATCCCTCCCACCCCTTCTCTCTCGGGCCCGGCTCTCACCTGATGTTGCTTTACACATCTGAGGCATTCTCGTGACCCGGCTGTGCGCCACAAAGGTGCTTTGTGAAGATGTGCTGTACTGGGAGCTGCTGTCCGAGGAGGTGGAGCTCGTGTGCGAGAGGCGGCTGTGCTCCTTGTGGGAGGCCGTGGACCGCTGGTACCAGAGCCGCAGCTCGTCCGACACTGCAGTCCTACCCGAGCCTTTCTCGTGGCCCTCCCTGCCCAGAGATGGAGTCCTTATGATTTGGGAGCGGGAGGGGGTGAGCCTGACCGAGTCCACTTCATCTCCGTGCCAGTTCTCCTTAAACATCCCCCCCGCCGTGTAGGAGTTGGAGGTTTTGAATTGTGCTTTCACGCTATAATGTCCCTCCTGGTCGTTCTCCAGGCTCCGCACCACCACGGGCGTGGAGCTGCCCTCAATGTACAAGGGGTATTCTTTGATCCTGTACTGGGAGGAGGGCTGGCTCTGGCTGTGCAGGTAGACACGGTGGTGTCCTGTCCCATTCCTTGCAGCCAGGTTGGGCATGCTCCCTGAATTGGAAGAGACCAGGTTGCCTGCTGATTTGTGCCTTTGCCTCTGCCGTTCTCTGGCTTTTGACGGGGAATCCTCTGCCAGGGTGGAGTAGTTGGGGTTCATCTGAGCAGGGTAGTAGTGCTCAGAGCTGGAATGGCTGGTGCAGGAAGAGCAGTCGTCCATGGGGTCAGAGCCGTTACTGCTACGAGTCCTTGGGGTGTAGAAATCAGGGCTCCCTGTCTCGTTTTCTGAGCCAAGGAGCTTTCCTTGTGACTCCAAACTGGAGCTGCGGTGCCTAAAGTGCTGAGCTAAGCTGTGCAGTCTGGTTGGGCTGATGTCTACTGACCTGCAGGTACCAGGAAAAAAAACAGGCTGGTAAGTCAACAGAACACAGCACTGCCCATCCCTGCCTGCACACACAGGCAAAGGAATCTGAGGCAGTGAAAACCTGGATCCCCCCAGGACTGTGTAGGATTGCTGTCTGCAATGCAATCTGCTTCCCTGCTGCAGGGTTTGGGGTGATTAGGTTCTATTCTTGTTCCTCTCCAGTTCCTTGGTGTGACATTCAGTCTGCAGCACCATGAGCGACATAAACCCTTACTCAGCCCCATTCCTCTGTGGCTTGCCACCCTAGGAAAGGGCCAGTCTGAAGGGTGAAACCTGGGGACCTCAAGCCCTGGCTTTGCTGGTGCAGCTGCATGGCAGAGCTGTTTGGATCAGCACCGTACCTGTGCTACCAGGTTCCCCTTGTGTCACCTCTGCTAATCCCAACACCTCAGGCCTCAAAGGTGGTGAGATTTCCTTGCAAGTGGCCCACGAATACCCTGTACAGGTACAATCCACTTGGTGGGAGACAGACAGACAGACTGCCCATACTTAGCCTAGAATACCATTGAAAAAGTCACCTCTTGTCAAGCAGCTCAGTTTTACTGGGGCCCAGCCACAGGCACATGTAGGACTGTCAGAGGGTGACAGCCCTCCAGGCAACCACCCCAAATCACAGTTCACAAGGCTTGATTCATGGCCAAGTCTGGGTGGTCTCTATTCATCCCAACTGTTAGAAGAGCTTCACCCATCCATTCAAGGAACAGGAACACATCCCCATGACAGACGGTCAAGGCCAGGGCATGCAGCTCATGAATGAGCCACAGACTGAGAAATGGTTGTTTCAGACACCCAAATAGCCCCAACCTGGTCAAGGTCACTTCTCAAGCCCTGTGCCAGGCTCATTTCTCACACAGCTTGGCTCCAGTACTTAACAGACTTTGCACTCTTGAAAGGTACTCTCAGTGAACAACTTGTAACAAACTTAACCCGGGGTCTTAATGCCTTGTACTGCCCGAGGCTGATGTATTGGCACAACTCTTGATTTATGCTGAGCTAAATGAGGATGGTACTTTCCCTTAGGGCAGGACACCAACTAGCACAAAGCTCTGGCTCAGCTCTGCTCCCTGCAGTGTCCACGGAGTTTGCCACAAAAGCAAAAGAGCAATGAAGCTGAACAGTTTGTAGAAATCCTGCTGAAAATTGGAGTCAAATTGGGCCACACACATCAAATCACTTCCCTTACACACTTCAGCTTTTTCCTCTGTCAACCCCAGGCTAATCCACTGTCACCTGGATCCCCAGCCTCCCACTCTCCACATGACATCACACACATGCAAACATTTTATCTGTGAGACAAAATTAACACTACCCAACATTTTGTATCAGATAGGAAACAACATGTTCTCTCCAGCTGGATCCATGGAAGAATTTACTGCAGAATTCAGCAGTAGCAGTACCACATCTGTTTTAAAAGTGGCTTGGGGTTTGTAGAGCCTATAAACAGCCCCTGAGATGAAAGGTCCCAGCAGAATAAAAGCTTGATCACTTTGAAGATGGGATGAGGAGCAGAATCGTGTTTATCTGAAGGGATTTCGGGATCTCAGTTCAGGAGAGATTCCCTACTGGCAACAGTACATGAGCCTCTTATGTGAACAGGACTGGTTTGTGTCCTGTCCTGAACTGGGAATTAATTGATACCCTGGGGAAAGGATAAAGCAAGGAATATTCATTTCAGGGTATGCAAGAGAGACTGGAGCCAGGAAGACTTACCGTGTGGAGTGGACGTAGTGCGGACTGCGTACCCGTAGATCTGGCGTTGACGGCATGCTGGACTGGGAGTTCCAGTGGGGAAGGCTCCGGATGGGGCTGTTCTGCAGAGAGCTGCTCCCTCCTGCCTCGGCACAGCTCCCAGTGCTGGGGAACCGCTTGTGAGTGCTGTAGAGGAAACATCCACTTCAGCTCCCGTCAGGAATTTGGGGAAGTGACTCCCATGTCTCTTTCCAGATCTCAGGCATGTGCCTGGGATCTTGTAGGTGTGAGTGGGAGTTGGGTCAGCTGCTGCTCTGAGCTGCGTCCCAGAGCCTGTGCTTCTACAGCAGCCAGAGGTCAAGGCCAAGACCTGTCAAAGCCCTCAGATGATCCACCATCCTTCCCATTTAAACGTTTTGTAGAATAGCATTGAGACATACCACACAGCAATCGTGTGGCTGCAGCCTGTCTTTATGACCTGCATATTGGCCAAAACACCTAAAGTCTTACCTATTGGTAAGGGACGGCTTTGTAAATTTTGAAAGGGCTCACCCCCGTCCCTCCTGAGAGCAGAGAATACCTGCGTGATGGAGCTTCGAGGTATCTGGCTCACCTGGAATGGCTGTGCGAGGAGCGTTTCTTGACCTTCTCATAGGGCTCATCCAAGGATGACTCACTCCACATCTTGGGTTTGATGGGGGACTTGTCATAGTCGTTGCGGTGATAATGCATCTGGCGGAGCCCTTCCAGCGACTGCGGAGGAGGAGGCCGGTTGTGCAACGGCGGCCGGGGAGGGAGTCCTTTGTGTGGGGACTGGAGAGGGGAGATTGTGCTGGTGACCTGAGAATCCTCTGTGAAGAGAAGAACGGAGAGAGGTGATGGCTGTGTGACACTTCCAATGGAAGTACAACCCCGAGAGACACTATCACATTTCCAGAGCCTGTTTCCTTTCCCTGCTTCTCCTGCTTGTGCTCAGGAGCAAGCTGAAGACCTGACTTTCAGAAATGCACTGGCTGACGTTCCCATTTTGGGAGAGAATGGCCAGCAAGAGTGTGTGATGCATTAAAGCAACTGAAACCTTAAAGGAAAATAAGGGGGCATTCTAGGACTGTCCTTTGAAATAATTCAGTAACCACAGCAATACTCATTGCTCCAGGCCTGATATCTGACTACAAGGTGGAGTCAGGGGAAACCAAGTGATTTTGCTACTGGGATGTGTGAGTGGATTATTACACAGAACAGTTATTTCATTTTGAGTGTCAATCAGGAGTTCACATCTCCCTCCCTGCTCTCTAGAACATACAGCAGCCAACATACCATCCTCGAGAACAAGGGCGTCTGAGAGGGAGCTGTCTTCACTGGCAATGTTTCCTTCTGAAAGGAAGAAAATATAAAGATGGTCAGATGGTCCCAGGAATTGCAGTGACAGCATGCTGAACTGCACCATGATCTTTGTCCACCGAGTCTTAGCCTTAAGCAGTCACCCACATCTTCCTCCTCACAGAGCCGAGAGGCAAAATTCCTACAAAACAACTGACTCAGCCCAGTCTCAGTCTGGGAGGGCAGAGCTGCAGACAGGACTCTCAGTAGCAGGCTGCCTTTCAAGGAGCTGCTAACCCTTTTCAATTAATGGGGATTAAGACTGAGTCACAACAGAGAGCTAAGATCCCCAGAGGATGCAAAATGGCATGGTGCCATTATGAGATTTAAATCTCGGGCCTTAAGGACTCTGGGTTTGATATCCACCTTCTTAAAATGATTATCCTGTTGCTAACTAAAGGCTCACACTAAATACCAGTTCTGTGGAACTCAGGGAAAGGCCTTCTGAGCATCCCCTGCAGCAGCATGAGAAGCTCTCAGGTCCTTGGTGTGAAGATGTTCGAGCTGCCTCCCCCATCCCATGTCCTCATGGCTCTGTTATCCCTGACTGCAGTGCAATTTGGTACCCAGGTCACAAATACAGCAGCTCTAATCTCAGTTCCTGCCACAAAGGCACAGAGAAAAGCTTTGCAAGTCAAAAGGAAAGGGCACGATCCACAAGGGAGAAAGAACCACAGCAGAAAGTTAATGGATTTCATGAAAAACCAATCAACAACCCAGTAAACCATAAAGTGCCCTGAGAGTTACATTGTAAAAGAAAAAAAAAAGAAAAAGAAGTATTTGAACACAGCAATGACACTGCTCCCACTTTGATTTCACAGATGCCTTTCAGCTAGAGAGCTCACCCCAATCTGTTAACATTAATTACATTTGTGCAGAACTGCTCCAGAGGAGATGTTAACAGAGCTATTTTATAGGTGAACAAAGGAGCCAGATTCTGCTCTCCTGACACGTTTGTCGCCCACGATGCGACCCTGCTCCTTGTGCCATGACCCAGCACATCCCTAACGCATGGCAAGCAACCCAGCACCCCTCTGACAGCACCCCTGGAGCCCTCCAGACAGGAGAGGGAGCAGGAGGGAGGGGAAATATGTGCCTCAGGGCAAGAATTTTGCTCCCCGTGCTCTGCAGACCCCCCATGATGCTGTGGGTGCCGAGTCCCTCTTACCATCTATGATCAGAGAGGCCCTCTGGGTTGGCTTCTTTCCTGATTTGATGCGATACTCGTTGATGGCATTCTCGATCTCCTGCAGCTTTTTCAGTGCATTCAGATAGGATGTCTTCCTCTGCTTCTTCAGCTTCTTGCTGACGTTTGGGTCGCTTGCCAGGCGCCGGGCAGCCTCCGTGATCTGGGACTGAATGGCAAATTCCCTCTCCAGTCGCTCCAGCTCTGCCTCCTGGGAGAAAGGCAAGTGGATTCTGGTTACCACCAAACTCTTCCAGCCCATCTATGGGGAAGCTCTCCCGAACCTGACCAGTGGCCTCCAATCAAGGCTCTCCCTCAGCAAAGCATACACAACCATGCTGCTCCCCTCATCTCAGGGCCTCCCCTGAGCACAACTTCACCTGCTCACACGAGTGCCTGGAAGCACAGCTGGGAGAAGGGATGACCCATTCAAAGAGGACATGTGTGCTCCAGCCCTAAAGCCTGCTGTGCTGTTTGGCTTTTCATGCAGTTCAATATGGCCAAGTTAACTGTGCTCTCCTGCTGACACATTCATCTGTTTACATCCATCTATGGGTAACACCTGCCTTCCACCTGCTCCTTCCCCCTGTCTCCTATCTCCATATTTGAGTCCCATTTGATTTCAGTGCTGCATATTGATCCCAAGCTACAGCTTTGAACTTCTTGACAGGTTTGCTTGGCACCCACCAAACACTTTGGGGTAGAAAGGGTAAAGATGGGCTAACTCATCCCCAGTATATGGCTGTCAAAATCCAGAGGTGAGTATGAGCAGATGTAATTATGGGCTGCTGCAACTGATTGCACCAGAAAATTGTCTCCTCATGTTACAAGCCAGGAGGGTGATCTCAGAGCCAGCAGTGTGTAACAGCAAGCTCTCTGTATGCCAAAAAGAACCAGTGCCTTCAAAGTTAGTCCTTGCAGGGTCTCAGATGAGTTTTTAAATGCAAGTAGGTGTACCCTGGAAGCCACCTACAACTTTTGGTTATCCTCCAAAGTCAAGGGACTTAGGCCAATTTATGCCGATGCATAAGCTGATATTGAGCTTCCCAGTCTGCACTGGGACTCCAAGCTGTGAGTTTCAAAGGTACTTTGCTAATCTGAAATGGATCTGGCTCCCTTCCCCAGCTGGATGGAGTAAGTCTGCTAGAAAGGGGAACACAGTACATTGCAAATTAGGGAAGAAATGACAATCTTTTTGCTTTTAATGAACGGTGGGACAGCCACATATTCACGGAGATCTCCATTACGCAAATTCAAATCCTCTCTTTGTTTAGAAGCAGCATGTGCTGTATGAGCTGATGCTGTGGGATTTATTCAGACTGAAGACATTCTCTGAAGTTTTTATTCTGGGCTTCTGGCTTTAAAAAAAATTCCCTTTGCTATCAGTAATGAGTCAGCATTGCCTTAAAACTATAATTATAATTTCCCTCACTTCACTGAAGACTGAACCCACCCCCTGTCTTTTTAACAGATCCCTTTTTGCTTTGAAGAGTTTATAAGCTCTATCAGTGCCAGACTTATTAAAAGTGAACTCAACACCATGAAGTTTTAAGGCCTGAAACCTGATTCATCATCTTCTGGTAAAATCCTTCCCACAGTCAGGAATTACAGGCCAGGTAAAGGTGATTACCAAGAAAAACAACAAGACCCTTCCCTGCAAGTCTTGCACTAACAAAGGTCTTGCTGAAGGTACGGTGAGTTTGATGTGAGCTGTCATTTCAGACCTTCACAGATTCAGTTCTAAATCATTCAGTATATCACAGGAAAAACATATTAATTTTCCTCATGGCCATAATTGTCTATTTTCTTCCAGTGAGGCCCCTATAAATAAAGCCTTAGGAAATGAGAGTTATCATCTGGCTTCAGATGGAAGTGCCTTGCTTCAGGTCCTTGTCACAGTTGGTAATTTCAGTCCTGGATTTACGTGGCTGAGGAAATATTTCATCTTTTGCTTTAAATTGATTTTCCAGTGTTTGCACTTGCTGAAAAACACATGAAAATCATCACTGGCCTCTCTAAATGCTCTCAAACTGGCAGCCAAACACAGTTCAACATCGTTCTTCGAGAACAGAAATTTATGGTTTTCAACATAGTCCTAAAGTTTGACAGATGAGAAAGGAGGTAGAGAAGAGCTGAGTCAGCATGTTTGGATTGCTGGTGCCAAAAGGCAGAGTGCCTGCAATGGGGAGGAGCTGCTTTACCTTCCTGCTCTCACCACCTAACCCTGCCACTGGAGTAAGGAGATTCCTCACCCGCTGGCCCCAAAAGCTGCCTTGCAGCAATAAGACCTGGGGAAGCTGGAGATCAGGTTATAACTGAGCAGCCAACAGACTGCAGGGGTTTTAGGAGTAATTCAGCTAAGCCATGCCTCCCTTTGAAAATCTTAATTAAATGTGCTAGTTCATGAATATTTGACTTCGCTGGAATTCCTCTCCCAGGCTCCATTGAGGACAAAACTAAAGAGCTCCAGCTGTTTATTTTTTCAGCAGAAGGAAAATGCCAACAAAACGACAAACAGTTAATTCCCTGGCTGAACGGAGCCTTAAACCACACAGTCACACCAGCTTCAGTCCCTCCTCCTACGAAAATAAAAAGGAAACTCAAGACTGGGATACACACAAGTGCCTTGCAAATGCGTCTCTGCAGACAATGGCTGTTCTGTGAATCCAGTCCCGCCTTACAGCTGCTGCAGGCCTGTTTTCACAGCCACGGTTCAGGGCACTGACCCAGCACACTGTGGGAGCAAGGGAAGGGAACAAACACTCCCCGGCAAACTTAGAAAAATGTAACTCCAGCTCCCCATAGGTAGGGATGAAGGCTCTTTTGTTTAAGGACCGGGGAGCAAAACGCTTTTATCTTGCTATGGCAGGGCTAAGATGGATAATGGTGATGCTTTTCTCCCTGGTTAGCAATCCTGAATTTGGATTGCTACTGAAGTGGAAAGCAAGTGGCTCTTTGCAATAACACAGGGGAAAGCAGGGCTAATATGGCTTGGGGGGCTCCTGGTGTGCTCCCTGCTCACACAAATCACTGCACTTGGTCATCAGAGCACCTGCACTGTCGTGGTCCAGTTGGTCACCCCGGCTATTTCTGTTACCTCTAGCAAAGGCAGGGTGAACCTCAAGGGTTTCACCTTTATTCTGAATCTGAAGGAAAGCCATCAACTCTCTTGCTGCTTCCCCATTCTGAGGAATATAAAATAAAAGGCCAATTACAATAATTTATAGCAAAAATGACCTTAGGGACTGATAGATCTTGTGTGATGCACAGTGGACATCTTAGAGACCTGAGGTAGAAGGACATGGGTCTGGAAGGGAAGGGCACAGCCTCACCTCTCCTTTAGGCAGGATTTTCTGCTCATCCAGTTTAAAGGCAGTTCCTATTCTTCTCCTCACAATAGGTGGCTCCTCCCCAGGATCCAGGGGGTATTCTCGTGGCAGCTTTCCTGTGAGCTCCTGTAAGTAGAAAATGCTGTTAGTGTTCTGGGAAATCCTGCAGCAGAGCAATGCACAACACTGCTCTTGTATGACCCTAAAATGACAGGCATTCATTAACAACATATCCAGTTCAGCCAGCTGATAACCACACAGGAGAGCGCCCAGCCCTGCAAACTCAGAACCTGCTGCTGAGGGTGGGAACCTTTTCTTTAACCTGTGCATGAATACAGACCTTTGTGGCCTGCCCTGGGCAGGTCTGTAAGTGGTGCCCATCCCTGGGGCGTCAGGGCCTGAGGCTGAGCCGGCTGCAGCACACAAAGCCTTCATCTCTGCTGCAGGGTGAGCGGGAACCAAAAGCTCCTATCTGCTGAGCTACTTCTGAGGGAGTGAGCAGATCAGAGAGCCTTCCTGCAGGATGCAGGTCTGCTGAGTCAGAAAGCCACACTGGTAACAGCTGTGCAGGTTATGACCTGCACAGAAAAACATTCCCACCTGATTCATGATGTGTCTGAGAGGAATGCAGTGAAAACGGCCACTAAAAGCAGTGCCTGGTACCTCATTACCTGTCTGATAACACTTCATGTATCAGAGCCCCTTCCAAACCCCAGTGATGTCAGGGGCAGCTTTGGAGCAATTATTAGCTGATGCTCTGTCAGACCGATGGGGTTTTTTGCAAAAACTTGTTCAAAATCTGAAGCAAACCCCACAGAACTGAGGAATATCTGGAACACAGTAAGCAGCGACTGACACTACTGATGTTAATGCTGTGGGTTTTTTCTCCTGGACTACACAATACAGCCACACAGATCCGAACTGAAGGCATTCAAATGCCTACAGAAATAGGCAGAAGCCTGACTACCAACACGGCCGACTCCTTGTACTCAAAAGTCTCCCCATGAAGGACAAAAGGCTTTTGTGTTTCTTAGCATCAGCCTTGAGAGGATCCAGCTGGCAGAGTAACCTAAATCATCTGAATCCCAAAGAACAGCAGCTGACCTCAATGTGCATGTGGGTGCACAGCCCCAGTCCTTGCCTGCCCTGGCCTCTCCCCGGCTCCCTAATGGGGTTTTTCTTTCTACTCTTTTCAGGTCATCAGAAAACAAGGACCTGGCCTTTTCAAAAATTCCCTTTAAGCAATTCTCAGCAAAATGGGTTTGCAGCACTGCTCTGTGTCGATGTGCTCAGCCTCGTATTGCAGGAGGCACTGCTGCAATGTCTCAGAGTCCCATCCTGCATTGCCCCTCCAGCCCTGTGGGGTTACTTCAGCTTTTCTTTCAAAATGTGTTCCTTCTACTGAGGTTTGGCTCTAAGCACTGCACCAAGTCACATATTCCTGTATTCTTTTCCGAGGGTAACAGGGATACTTTCTTTGTAACTCCTAAGGTAATATGAAGGAGGGTAGTGGGGAAAGAGTTAATATCTTCTGTAGAATGCCCAAGATCAGAGCAGGACAAAATTAATGTGGGCTACCATGCTGCCTCCATAAGCTAAAAAGTATTCACAGGCATGGTTGTGAAATGTAATCTAAATTAATAAGTAACTGGAGTAGGGATGGCCCGAAGTAACCTGATGCCAGTGTTATGAATGGCTCTGGCCATGCTTATTTGATTATGCCCCTACTTTTAACCCTTTTTTATCTCCTGGTTTGCTGCCTCCTCCCTCTGTTTTGGCCATTCCCATGCCAAAGCAGAAAGGATGAAGGGCAGTCTGAGAGGAAATACTTTCAACTACTGGCTGCTGATGGATGAGCTGTAAGGTTGCAAGGTGGGGTCAGATTCCAAGTGTCCATCAACTGCCTCTCTCATATCACCTATGGAAAGCATGAACACTTTCTACCAACTCTTAAGGTGCTGACAGATGGGCTCTGGCCAGCCTTGCTGCAGCACATTAAGGAGATATTGCTCCTTATCCCCAGCTCCATGCCTCAGTGGGGCTTTTGCCTGCATCCCAGTTGACTGTGGAATGTCTGAGGCTGCACTGAAGATAGGACTGGGGTTAAAGGGAAGGCACTGGGCTGTGAGCTCCTGCAACTGTGGCATAGGCACATCTTCCCCTGCATGTGGTGCTGCTGCAAGGATTAGTCACTGGCTGTCAGGGAGCGTTAGCTTAGGGTAGCAAATTCCTCAGGGAGAAGTAGAGCCCTCCAGACCTTGACCGTCAGCTCCTGAAGAGCTGTGACTGCTTCCTGCAGATGATCTCAGCTCAGTGGACTTACAGACTGGATCTGGTCCTGCAACCTTTATCAGCACAAGTTGTTTGCTGAGGTCAACCAGGGCTTTCCAGATGGGAAAGGATTGCTCGTGTGGAGTAAAGGGTGTGAACTGGGGTAGCAGAGACTTCCTCTGACATTCTTGGTTGAGAGGTATTTTCCACAACTTACTCTTTTTGGCATTAAAACTATAGACTAATTGAAACAAAGTGCAGTGAGAGCTGAATCAGTGACCTTTTTCCCCCATTTTTGTCAAAGCCGAGATACACATCAAATATTAAGCAAGAACTGAAAGATCTGCGTGCCACTGTCTGCAGCCAGCTTCCTGTTGTGTTACACATCACGATTTGTTGTTAAATTCAGATACTCAGCCCTGGTAAACATAGGAAGATTGCTGAATGACCCAAGAGTACTCTGCTGCTAATCTACACACACAGCTGCAGCAGGGTTGTGATTTCCCTAAACATTAAATGGATCTCTGAATGGCCTCCTGTGTACTCCAAAAATGAACTGGCAAGTGAGTCGGAAGGTTATGAGTTCCTGAGATGTCCTGCATGTCCTGGGATAACTACAGTGGTTCCTCTGCAAGGTCTGCCACCACACTGCCAGAGCCTATTGGATAAAGGGAATCTACAGGGAGCAGATGAGACCTTGTGTGCTGTATGAAGGACTGTGCTTGGAGAAGCAAAGCATGTAAAGTCCGGCCTGCTCCAAAAAGAAGGTGTGTCAGCCTGGGTTGGTTTTTTTATTCACAAATGGAGTCAAAAGCATTTGAGAAGTGATGACCAGTACATAAGACGTCCTTCCTAACCTGCCATTTAGGTAGCAGTATATTCCCACCAAAGTCAATAAGAAGCCTGGCTGAGCAATTTCAAACAGCAGACACGGATACTGAGCACCTTCCTAGCCCCAGGCCAGCTGGGTACCCAGCTGATGCAGGGTCCCCTTCTCTGAAGGGGAAAATGTCCCGGACATTGCAATCTGGAGTTGAAACAACTGGACTTTCCTGAGGTGACTGTGGAAGGCATCTCTTCTCCTGACCCCACGCCACCTCCAAACAAGGAGTATGCTATAACAACGCAAACAACAAAGTGTTACAGGTTATAAAATGTCCATTGCTTACCGCTTCACGCAGGCACAGTTTCTTTAGCTCTTCCAAGCGTTGGCGCAGCGTCTCTTCCAAAGCTTCTTGCCTGGATTTCAGTGCAGCCAGCATGTCTTTCTTGGCAGACTGAGAACTATCTGACTCTTGGGAACCTGTCAATAAACAATGATTTCACTAGGCCAGCTGACAACAGAATACACATCTGGAGCGCTTGTAATTTTACCAAAGCCTGGATGCAGTCCTTCCAAAAAGAAATTGGACTACGACACGAAGCAGGTGTTCCCCAGTCATGATTGTTTACAGCAAATCCTTAATGTTTAAGTGAACAGTCAGAGATTGGACAGCGGAGCACATTAAGACATTTGCAATCATTATCTGGAAAAATAAAAGCACCAAAATTATTCATCTAAAGATCCTAGAACAAAAACACGTACAATTCCCATGAAAGTTCCCAATGGCAAGTAACAGTACAGTTTACAAAGCCCTGGAGATGCATTTTTGGGAAATTAAGCCTAAGAGAAGCCATTTGACAATACAGCCTACTTCTTAAGAACTGCAATTATCCTAGTAGCAAACATGTAATTCAATCCACTTACGGGGCCTGTTCTATGAAAAACTGTAATGGAACAAAATTACCTAGCAAGATTCCTGTAAAACAAACTGAAACAACAACAACCATAGGTCCTTCTGGGATAGTAGCTGTTTCTTGTGAAGACATAGGTCGAGAGATTTAAACTGCATGTCCAAATGGTTTGACTTTTCAAGTGGCAACTACCCAGAAACTTCCACTGACGTAAGTCTATGCATTGAGTCAGACTGTTGCTCAGATGTCGTGACAACATTTCTGATTTCAGCTCTTTGAGGGAACTTATTGATGAAGTAACCTTATCCTTTCCCCCCCCATCCAGCAAAGGATGGAGATTCTCCTTACCCCTCCTTTGGCTGCTAGGTATTAATACAGGGGTTGGACTTAATCATCTTTGAAGGTCCCTTCCAACCAAGGGACCAACCCAAACTGGGAAGGAAGTTGTACCATTGCTCCCTTTGCAGGCATGATACAGGACCCTGTGTGACCCACACTCTTGGACTGGCAGTGGGATCCTTTAACCTACCTAAAATGGCACTGGACACCTATGTGAAGGAAGCTGGATTGTTCTTGGTGCTTTGTAGACACTTCTTGTGGGATGCTGTAGGGCTATGCCTGCAGAAAAGCCTTTGACCTGGCAGTGCTTTTAAAGGAATTCCTCCTAGTCCTCAGTGGACTCAGCACAGGCTGTTCCAGGGTGACTCCGGGGGCTCTCCTGCCCCTCTCAAGCAACAACACAGAGAAAGCAGACCTTTATTATCTGCAGGAATCAGATACAATGGGATGCTACATGGAATTTTCTGTGCACCTGTCAGGTGGGGGTGAGAAGGGCTCCTAGATACATTTGCAGCTTGACTGCCAAGCATTCAGTGAAAACACTCAGCCTAAGGAGGTTGGAAAAGCTGTTATTTCACAGAGCTTTGGAAGGAACCTGGGAACAATTCTTTGTTTTGGCAGCAAAACAGTGAAATTTGTGCTTTTAGCTTCATCTTTCATTGCTTCTATTCCAGCAGACCATTAAAGCTAAACTGGAAGAGGATTGAGGCAAAAAATGCCACAAAACACTTCTGCATTGGCCCAGGGGGAGCAGAGAATCTCACAGAACTTTTCCACCAATACTTTCTGCAGGTTTCATGTAGGAAGACAGCTAGCACTTACTCTATGAAACACCATCTTGCTTTATTACATCTTTTATTGGGCTGTCCTGAGGTGGGGGCAGTGGAAAAGGTCTCTCTAAAGGTCAGTCAGGTTGAGCAATATCAGATAAATGAGGAGACCCTCATGGTAAGATGCTTGTTTAGTTGCTGTAGTCATCCTTGTTTGAGTTGGGTCTGCCCTCATAGAGCAATAACACTCAATTCTGCACACACGTCTGTGCTGCAAGAACTTGATGGGATCTTCCAGCAGAGCCCTGTATTTGCACTGGCAGGGAAAGCCCTCTCCAGCATTTAGTAATTCTTAATAGTAACCCTGGTGAGCAGTTAGTAGCAAAACTGAACTGCTGATTTTCTTCATGGACTTGTCAACAAACTGCAGAGTCCTGGTAAAAAGTTGCTCATGATTCCACCAGATGTTACAAACCTTTTTTTTTTTCTTTTATGACAACTTTAATGACCTACGTTTTCCTTTCAAGCGCTCTTCCCCTTTCCTTCCTCTCTCTGCTCCACACCTTCACACCAGCCTCGGATTTATTTTTAAAAGCTATTCGTTTTTGCACTATGGGTTGCCACAGCAGCTACATACAAACATTTAAAAGCATATGAAGAGCCTAAAGCCTGGCCAGGCGACTGTGCTGCTTCGGGGTATGACAACAAGAAGGAAATGAGCGGCTTCTGGCTGAGCTGGTACAGACCCAAGTGAAGCACAGACAGTTCACAGCATCTGCTCCAGCTGTGCTTACCCTGTGTGAGAACCACACTGGTCTCACCCCTGATGCCATCGGTGACAGTGCCCACTGAGTGCACATTTTGCCATCTTTTTCACCCCTCCCAGAAAGCAAAGGAACTGGGGGAGATCTGGAAGCGCACTGTCGCATCCTGAGTGAAGCAGTGGGGTTACTGCTGAAACCAAGGTCAACCACTCCTTGGCACTACTGTTTGTTTGTTTTATTTAAAAGCTGAACTGTTTTGGGGCATATTATTAGATTTTTACGGGTTGGATTCTCTGCTTGTTCTCACAGGTAAAAAGCAAATGGAAACTTGATCAGCCAAGAGAATTACAGTCGTGTGCAGAGAACAGTGCTCTGTATTGCTGGGTGCCTACAGCTTCCATTAGAGGCTCTTTATTTATAAATATGTATTAATTCAGCCTTGAGCAAGGCTGTGACCCCAGACCCACTTCTAAACCCAGCGGCAATTGACCCAAAAATGTCAGGACAAATCAGATAACCATAAAAACAGCCAAAGAAATAACCAAAGACCAGCACAAACCAAATCAATGAAGCAGATACTACCTTAAATCAGTCTTATTAAATATGATGCTCACTGAGTTACAGATGCCCAGTGCCTTCTGAAGGGCATCATCAACAGAGAAAAATCAGTCCTGAAAGATCAGTCCTAACACAAGAGACTCCTGCTGCAATAGAAATGGTTGACTGTGAGGCTTTCTCAGGTATTCTATCTCCCACAATTGTTTAATACACTAAACAGGAGAAATGTTGCTGAAATAGGTAATTTTCTTGGACAACATTTGAACCTTTCTGTGAAAGTTACTATTCAGCCTCCTTCTCATTTGCTGTGCAAAGATTTACCAAACTCTGCATTTTAACACACATTTGATGTCCTTGAAAGAGTTATGAAAACACACTAGGTAGTAAGTACAGGGCCTTCTCTTTAGTGGGCACCAGGAACTTGCTCAGTTAGGGGCTGTTTTTATGTGTATGTGCCCTTTCTTCCTTAGCATACAGGATGGAACACAGGTCTTGGTGACCTAAACGTTTACTTAATACCCTACTAGTTTGTGGAAACACCACTCATCATCTGTCACCCATCTGGCCTCTCTGGGCAATTTCTCCATCCACTGACATTCAGGAGAACACAAGCTGTGAAACAGGGGGAAACATGGTCCTCCCTTCCACTCACTTCTCCAGCAGAATTCATGGCTGAACCTCATTGGTGCTAACAGGCTGGTGTGTGATTGCTCCAACACTGGTGAGGTCAGGACAGTCTTGGTGATGTTGATGGGGACATCCAGCAAGTGATTCAAAAGATCTGACCGAGTGCTGTGCTGTGCAGGTCTGCTGGGGTCCTGGCTACCAGATGTTGGCTCCAAGACAAGCTTTGATTTAAAGCTTGTCAAAGGGATGAGACCAGCAATACAAGCCACCACTTTACAGAAGAAAGCCCTACCAGTGACTCATTGTTTGTCCCTATTTCCTCCACCTGTTGTTGTAGCAGAGTGGAGTCAGCTTGGAAAAGGGATAAATGAGAAGGTTGAAAACAAGCAGGGAGGACAGAGGGGATGTGAAGAGCAGAGGGAGCCAAGTCTTGGTGGTAATAACTGTGAGGGGAGAGCAGATGCAACAAAGTGGCCGAGGAGCAGCAAGGCAAAAGCATTCAGGCATCTCTTCTCTTTCTCATTCTGGGAGTCTCCTGTTCCAGGAAAAACACATCTAAATATGGCAAACCCTCCATGCTACATCCAGCTGCTGGCTCTGGCTCACTGGTATTTGTTTGAGGTCCCTGTGGAAGGCTGTTCCCTGAGCAGGGAGGGAAGTTCCCCCCACGCCTGCTCCGTGCCAGAGCTCAGGCTGACTCACCGTGCCAGGATGTCAGTGCACAACAGCCCACAGCCTCAGACGGCCGCTATCTCCTGTTCTCCTGTCTCTGCCCTACACATAGGATATCCTCCGCGGCGCGCGGGAGCCCAGCTGGAGCTGCTCCGCACAGGATACGCTCAGATATCCTGTGGGCGACTCGTCTTTGAGACCCCCTGCACTCACGGGCTGTGATGGAGACCATGTGGGTGCTGTTTGTCTGCTCTGACACCCGCCGGGGCGGTCCAGCTGGGATACCACCCTGCCGGCTGGAGCGGCGGGAGCCTGGGAAGGCTGGCTGGGCTCTGTCATGGGATTTTCAAACGTAAACAGGCCCCTGCACAGGAAACCTCCACTGCTGCTGAAGGAACGGGGCTCAGGGACCCGAGGCTCCTTGAATGTGTCTGCAGAGCTAAAGCAGAGGTGTTCCTCTGTGGTGTCTCCTCTGCCCATGGAGTTGAAGAAGGTGGTCTGGAGTTCAGCCCAACAATAACCCAGTGGTTACAGGACTCCTCATTAGCTCAGAAGCCCTGCAGAACTCTTATGGCACAAACTGCTCTAAAAGAAAATCCACCTTAGACCTAAATTCATTTTGTTCTGCTGGCTTTGATTAGGGTTTCTGCCAATGTAAAAGCTTTTAGTCACAGACAAATCTTATCAAAGTTGTCCAGGGATGGCCCATAGATCCTGAGCAGAAGATCCCTCAGCTAAATCACAGCAGCCCACTGTTCTAAGGAGGCCACTTCAGATCCAAAATGAGGACAAAAGTTACAAATTCAGTTTGTCAGAAATTAACTTGTGAGCATCAGGTGTCAAAATTACAACTCTGCAGTGGACAGGCTGAGATCAAGGACCTGGGAAACATACAGAAATGGAGGCTTTGGCCCTGAATTGCTGTGATCATGAGAAAGCCACTCCCCAGTGTAAGACTCCATCTCCCCTTGCCTGTGTCTTGAGACTGTAAGTGACGGGGCAGGATCTTTGCCAGACAGTGTGACAGCTGGAAGCAACAACAAACTTTTCCTTGCAGACTTGCTGCAAACCCAGGGGAGACATGCCAGTTTTGGCATGTTCCTCGTGGTGCTGACAGCCCCTCCAGTGAGGACGAGTGAGATGGGGGGAGGAAATGACTACAAGTAACTTTCAGGAAAAAAAAGGACTGAGAACAGTAGGGAAGTGGGGGCACCCAGAGGCTCAGTCCTGCCCTTGTGATTTCGAGTCACTTGAGGTATTTATAGCCTGGAAATCTACTGTGGCCACTTAATCATTTGCACTTATTCTCTCCACTGTGCAGGCTGTACTGTGATAACCCATCATTGTTGTGGTTGTGTGCCGATAATCTTTGGCACAATGGGAGGAAACACAAAGGCTGGGACAGAGCCAGTGACTGTGCCCAGTGGGACAGGCAGTGAATGCCCCCTCCTGTCCAGTGGGACAGGGATGGGACACCTCTGCCAGTCAGGCTCGAGGGAAGGGGCTCTTGGAGCAGACGGGTCTGAGTGACTGCGTGGAAGCAACCCAGGGTTTCCAATTCCCTGGTATCTGCCCTCTTCCAGATGTCTTCTCTCAATACTTCCTTCCAGCTGCTTGTATGTTCTGGAAGACACACAGCAGCAGCAAACCCCACAGCTTTCCTTACCATTTTGTGGAAAGCTCTGTCCTCAGTGCTGGTAGGACATAAAAGGCAGCTCTGAAGACAGGAACACAAAGGGAACATTGGTGCTTGCCTGGCACACCAGCAGCACCTCGACAGAAACAGAGGTTCATACAGTCCTACTCAGGTATCCAGGTAGAGAGATCCACTCACCCAGGACTGAAGAAATGACTCACCTGGTCAATGAATTTTGCATGGGCCTAGTCACTACTGCAGTTCTGCTGAGTCTACAAATCCTGTGCTCAGCTAGAAAGGATTTGAGGAGGAGCACAAAAATATAGAAATAAAAGCATGGGCAGCTCCAAGTTTGGAATTTCCAACCACATAACCCTGCTAGGTGCTGGCCCTACAGCAGGTTTTCTGGGCCTGATTTTCTGCTGGCTTTCACCTGGTTGCTGCTCTCTCCAGGTGTAAGAGCAGAAGCAGACCCTCGTGTTTTTTTCCAGGAACACGAAAAGTCAGTGTATGAACATGGAAACAGGATTACTACCAAGTAGCTCTCACAAACTTGGGAATGGTGCCCAGGAGGCTGGGATCTTGGAAAGACCTTAAGAACTTTCTTAGGGTACTTAACGTTATTTACTTTCCAGCAGGAGAGCTGGAAAAAATGCCAAACAAACAAAGAGTTCCAACAACCCGACACCAGTCTGGGAGCTGCTGAGCTACTGCAACTCCCTAAGCGATGGGAGGCACAGACAGTGGATTGTATACTTTGACAGGAAGACCTCAGGAGCAGAAAGGCAACTCTGTTTGCAGGCAAGGCAAGGAATTGCACAGCAGGCAGCTCTGGAGCTCTGTAAGTATCGCACATTTTAACCCCTTGCTGAACATTTTCCAGGCAGGAAAGTGCAGCTTGTAAGAGACATGAAGGATACAGCGATAAAAAGCTTATTTTACTACACCAGTGTGGGCTCAATTTTAAAACATTTGCATTCTTATATGGGCTCTCCCCTTGTCCAAGCATGAGAAGGTTTTTCTCTGCTGTTATACATCTCAACACATTTGGTTTTGATAACTTGATGTGACGTTTAACAGAAGGTTAATTGACTGAAACTCTTAATTATAGTGATACCAGCAACCTTGCTCTCCTGAATACCTTCTCACCTAAGCAGCTTCAAGCTCTTTGCAAACCAGCAAGCCCTGCTTTGTGCCTGCGGTGACATTCATCACTGTTTTACACACAGCTTGCCCAGTTCAGACTGACAGCAGAGGATCAAAGAGATACAGACAACCTCCTAAGTGCCCTTCTCCGGTCTTTCTATCCTCGTGCTCTAGCTCTCCTCTCTATCACCCTCCCTTGGGTTTCTTTAACAGTTTCTTCTTCACACAGGAAGGTACTCTAAGCTACAAAAAGAAACCTCTACCCACCACTGGTTCGGTAGAGAGTGCTAGGGAATAGCTCTGTTGGGCCTGTGACACCAGCCAACTTCCAGCAACAGAGAGGCAAAGCAGATGTGCACTCTGTGAAGAAGACACTGCCTCAACTCTGCTGAGGGACACCACCAGTTCCCAGCCTCAGCTTCCCTCGTGAGCTGCACTGGCTGACTGCTTCCTCACTGCTGGCTGGGCACTCCTTCACAAACCCATCTGCCTCGGGATGAGCCGGGAGCCAAGGGATGGTCAGGGTAGAAACGGTGAAGAGACACCAGGTTTCAGCTGGAAATTGAGAGGTTGGAGATGACATCCTGGAGGAAACAAGTGGTGGTAAAGAGAGAGGGGGAGTCTGCTGCCTGTGCTGTTTGTGGAGCAACATGCTGAGAGATGGACTGACACCTGGACATACAGAAAGGCTGAAGGGAAGTGACTTTCATTTCTGCAGTGCAGCTTCTGGCTGCTCCCCATTACACCATGACTGTGGCCCTTCCCACCATATTCCCTTTAGTTACAGAATAAAGGACCTACCTGATGACAGAAGACTCCCGCTGCTGCCGCTGATAATTTTGCCTTTACTCCCCATGTTGGCCAGCTTCGAGGTCTTGAGTGTTCCAGTTTCGGTCAGGTCAATCGCAATCTCACTCAGGCTTCTTGCAGCATGAATCTTGGACTGGAGGTGCACACACAGGAGTTAGTAATGATATAACACTTCTCTAAAGCTCACAGAAGGAAAAAGACCTTTCGCTTTGGCAGGAAACAGGCCTCCACAGCAAACTTGGATTATTTTACAAGAATAGAAGCAATCTGGCACAGATTGCTGCACTTTTTACATTCTTTAGTGGGTACAATTCTGGCATTGCTTCCTGTTGTTTGGGTTTTTCTCTGCTTTGCTATGCACATTTTTCCCTTTAAACAAAAGATGTATGGAGCCACTGTTTTACCACATACAATAAGAAACCTTCAGAAATGCCTGCATAATAACCTGAAAAGCTCAAAGGCTAAAGACCATCTCTAGCATCTAAAGGAAGCCAGGAGGGGCCTTTACAAATCTGCAGTGAGCTTTGGACCAAGACACAGTGAGGACATGGCTTAAGAGGGCTGTCATGAGAAGCTAGAAGAAAATACTAGCAGGAAAACACATTCAGGTTTTGTTGTCCAGACTAACAAGCTGCATTCAATGCCCCTGTTGTGAGGGACCTCTTCAAAGTATTAACATTACTCCAGTAAGAAACAACAGCCAGCCAGCTCAGTAACTGGCCACACTAGGGCAGGGAGTTACCCACTGTTCACCACGAAATGTCAACAAGATAGTTGTAGTTTGTAATTACAAAAAAGTAAACATGCATAGAGTGTAAACCTATAAAACAGAACAGAATAGAATAGAATAGAATAGAATAGAATAATTTCAGCTGGAAGGGACCTCCAGCTATTATCTAGTCCTCCTCCTATCTTAGGAGGGAATGAGTGGACTTCCTAAGATGTCACTCTTTTTCCATTGGCTATGGAAGGATTTGAGACAAGATGATGCCTGAAAAGTTGAGATAACTCCAGAACTTTCTCTTTGTTGAGCAGTAAGCCCAGATGTGGTCATGTCTCCAGAGCCAACAAAGGAAGAAAATGTTCAGGGCAAGGGGGTCAGCAGCCCTGAGCACTGAAATGAGCACGGCAACTGCTTCCAGGGTTGGGCTCTCTCAATCCTTCCTAGTGGCTGCCTTGCCCCTGCCATGCAAACCCCACTGTCACTAACTCACCAGCCACCTCCAGCCCATTCTCCTGACAGCCTCTAGCAGGTGCTTAACACGAACAAGAGTATCAAGAACATTGATCAAAGTTGCTGAGGATGACCCTTCCAGCACTATGGGGAAGAAGAACCCGACATACGAAGGTCTTGGGTGGCCACAAGAATTCTTCAGTCCTTTTTTCGACCAATACAGCCTTAGGATCAACTTAAAATAGCAACTGCCACATCAGAAAAACCCTCTCTAGTCCTCTATCTCATTTCTGACTTGAATCATCTCCAAGAACTTAAAAAAAAAGTAAGGAAACTTTTCATTGTGGAATTATCAGTACACATGGAAAATTTCCTCCTGCCTCTTCTGAACTAATATATGTTCTGAGCTCTGTTTTATGTATTGGTTGTTGAATTCACTTCAGGTAACAAACCATGTTAACTAGGAGGGAACTGACAACCAGGGAGAAGCTTGCTGTCTGTACCAAAGCACACAGAGTGACTGCTATTTATCTCCAAACCTGGAAATCAGCTTCTTGCTACTGACCCTCATGTGAACCCCTCAGTCACAGATGGAGGGAGCTGGAGCTCAGCCCGTCACCCAAATCTCACAAGCCTTGTGCTGCTGAGCTTGAATTAGCTTGGCCTCACAGGGCAACTGACTTGTAATTTTAATTTCCCAGAACGCAGAAAGCTGTTGGTACATCTTGCCAAGGCTCTCCAACTGCATGAAGAGTGGTGAAGCCTCAGCTCAGGATCACCTGAGTGTTCACCTCTGCACCTTTTCAAGGCCAGAAGAGACTCAGCCCCAGCCACACAGTTCGGGCCATGGGCACATCATCACAGTGCTGACAAATCAGAAGCTGACTGACATCCATGTACCAGGGCGTGATCTGTTCCCACTGGAAGTAACATGAAGCAGGATTACAAGGAACGCTTGCCATGATGGAATTTTCGGTATTACTTCACATCCTCAGGAAGAAGAAACCATTTCAACAAGAACTAAGGCTGTATTGATGGCTCAATGCTTGCTACACTGAGCTTCTTAGCTCTGTTACTGATGTGCTGTGGGGCTCTGGGTAAGACACTTAAGGTTAAGTTCTTAGTGATCCCCTGCCTCTGTTTGCGTATCAGTGAAATAATAAGGGAAGGAAAATGTCTCCCTGTTGCACACTGTATTTTTAAGATTAATTTAAGACTGCAAATGAAGACAGCACTGGGAAAGTCTTGCACTGAAAAAACTCTCAGAAGTATTATAATAATTTAATATTCTTGGGTATTTACAGGCTCCATCATTACCATTCTGAGGTACAAATGCCTCACAAGCCTATTTCCACAACAACATCAATAATAGGGCGTGTGTTCTCACTTATTGGAGCGCAGAGGCTGAACTACCTGCCAAGATGTCAAAGTAGATCAGTCAACCAGTTCTGACCCTCTTCAGCTAATGCTGCAACCAGTTAGACACTTCTCATTCCCAGCAGTTCCTCCCTAGAATCAGCTTCAGGAGAAGGACAGCACTCTTTAACTTCTTGGATCAGATGTTTCTGGTCAGAAACAAGGCCTGTGAGACATGTTCTCCAAACAGTTCTGGAAGGTTAGTTCTAGGTGAGGAGGAAAGTTACTGCTTTTATCTAATGAGATTTCCTGCTACCGAAGTCTTGATAAGGAGCCTGAGCATGAACAGCTGTTCTTGCTGCAAATCCAGACCTCTGGAGGTCTGACTGCCTCTGTCCTGATGATTTATCCCCTGCAGGTGTACGTATGCTGCATGTAACCCTACATGGATGCAGGGTTATGTGTACCTTGTATAACGCCAGGAACAGCCATACTGATCAAAAACAATGTCTGCCTGACCCAATACACTGAGTCCTTGCAGCAGATGTCTTGGGAAGGCACAAATCCCAAGTCTGCACAGACAGATCCACCCCTCCTGCTCTGCGTGGCAGTGGTTTTCCTGTATTTGTAGGATAGTAACAGCGAGAAGCCCAACAGTTTATTTCCACTCATATCCAGAATGCAAATTGGGGCACACTCTGGCCCTACCTGTCTGGCTGGGCCCCAACCAAACTGCTGAATGAAGGCAATGAGGCTGCTGGGTGCTGTTGCGGTCCTGGCCGGCACACCAAGCCAGCAGTGGCTGGAAGTGTGCCCTACATAGGCCAAATGAAAAAACAATGCAAGACAAAGGCCTGGCACCCCTGGAGCCAGAGAGAAGAAAAGCAAAACAGCAGAGAGCAGATAGGATCAGCAGGGCAGAGAGAGCTTCCCTTACAGAGGGTACAATTCAAACCTGGTGAAGCCATAGAAGAAGGTTTTAGACCTGATTGCAGTTGTGCTTACGGTGCCCTGCATTAAACAGTGGGGACGTAGCATCTCCTGAAAGGAATAGGGTTAATTTTCCATGCTGCCTCTGCTCCCTACAGCAATACCAATCAGCATCGGGTGGTCTCGTGCTTTGGACAGGCTCTCAGCAGCAGCAGGAATCAGCCCAACAGCTCGTTCCACACAGGCCACTGAGCAACAGCGAGTGCGAGGCCTGGGCAGGCTGTGTGCTGCAGACAAGGGTGAAAAGCTGGATTACACCCCATTAGCACTCCCCTGAGCCTTGCAGTCCCTCCAGGCTCAGAAATTTTAAAGCACTTAGCGCAGACCTGCCAAGTCTCATTTACATGGAGGGAGACTGGCTCATTCATGAGTCATTTCAAAGCATGAGGCCAAACTGATCCCCGGCACTGTTCTGACGGGGTCAGAGGGCGAATAAAAATCCATAAGTAAAAGGCAGCAGTAGATGGACACTAGGGATGAATTTATCCCTCTTTCTGAGGTCCTGAGGCTTTGCTTCAGGTGATTTTTTGAAACCCTTGGCCTATTTTCTACCAGTTCACTCAGCCAGAAAGCCTTGCACTTGGTGGAACGTGCTGTTGAAAATTCCCACAAAATGGGACTTCTCGAGGTTTCTAGGCCAAACGTTTGATTGACTCAGTGCAGTCAACAGAGCAAAGACATGCCTTGAAGTCCTGCTGCATCTGACTCCCCCCAAAAAAGGGAAGCTGACAGGAGTTCGGCACACTGACAAGTTCACTTGCAAGCTGGGGATCTTTTCAGTCTCTGCGTTAAGCTTTGATTGCAGGGAGAGAGAGACAGATCGGCAGCAGCAAGCGAAAATCTGGGAACCTGGAGCTGGCAGGACTTCAACACGGAGTGAGGCTGCAAAGACGGCTGGGACCTCACTTTTAAAAGGGTCAGAATCGAGGCAAAGCTGATTTTATTTCTTTTTAAAATCAAGTGAAGAGTTTTGTTTTTTTTCCGGTGGAGCTGTGCAGAAGGTCCAGATCCAACTGGTGCCCATTTATGCGAAGAACAGAGTTCAAGCTTTTCTTTATCACTATGTCACATCTTCTGCCATCTAATCTACATCACTGGAGCAAAGGCTCAGCTGCAGTGAGCTCCAGCAGGCTTTTTCTTCTAAGTTTGTTTTTATTTTTCTTTCTTTTGTCAAAATGATGTGAAATGCCAAGTTTGGACATGAAAGGAAGGAATATCTAAGTTCTGCTTTGAAGTTGGGGATTCAATTGAAGTGGGGCCTGAGATTTAAGGGGCTGCAAACCCATGTGACCCGAAACTCAAATAAATGTTTGTCTAGGCCCTGAGAGCTGAAACCAAGACATTTCACATCACCCCACTCTGGGATATGATTTACTGGCTTTCCAAAGTGAAGCCCACATGAGTACAGTGTCCTTGAAGTGACCAGCAGGATGAACTGATCAATTAAAATTGATGGATCTATCAATACTGACAGTGTCACGTCAAAGATGAGGACATCTGACTAGAATACCAGTTCTTTTTAGAGAAAGGGACAAAAATATTTGTGTGCCTTAACTTCAAAGCCTCAGCATGACCACTGGGATTATTGTGACAAAGCACACTGACATGGTCACAGACGTGACAGGTTGACAAATGAGGGCTGGTGGGTGGTGCTGTCTATAGGAGTGTGAGAGAGGGGAGATCAGACTGAAACACAATCTGCCAACAACAAAAGAAGTCACTGAAGGGAAGTCCTGGGCATTTCAGAGGCCCAGTTTCTTACCAAAGAAATGAGAGGAGCAGGGAATCTCCTTTTGTTTGTTGGTTGCTTGTGACCTAAATACCTTGCAGCTAGATCAGCAAATCCATCTGGCTAAAAGTAAAGAAAAATAAACTTCTGTTTGTTTGCTGAGTTAACAGAGAAGACTATGCACTGCCCTGATGATCCTGAGCAGAGAAGGGGGACAGGAAAGCATCCTGTGGTGTTGGGTGAGCGTGCAATTCTGTCCATATTCACAGCTGGCACTTAGGCAGGGGTGAGAAGTTGGCTACGTCTTTAAACTCAACACATCTCACAGCAGCTGAGGTGAAACCTGGATTTTTGCATTACATGGGACATGGCCAAAGTGAGTGCAACTGCGTGTTCTGCCCAGGGCATCCAAAAGTCCTACCAACTCTGCAATAAAGCACAGAGCTCATAGTGGGGAAAGCAATGTCAGAAGGGTTTAGAGTGGGACTAACAGCACATTGATGGCCCTTCAGAAAATTCCATCAAGCCAATTCAATTCATTTAACTGGTAGAAAAAATAATGCAATAAAGAAAAGCAGGAAAAAGAAATATTTCCCTGCCAGTTTAGGGGCCTGAACTGGCCCATGAAGGGACCTGATAGGGCCCTGCCTGAAAATGCCCACAGTGCTTTCAGCAATAGCAAGATGTTAAGATGGTTTCAGCCATTTGGAGGAATATCACCTGCACATTGTGCCCTTTCTCCAGAGATGGGGGGACAATGTACGTGCCCACTCAATACTGATTCTGTCTTCTCTGTAAAGTTTTACATCAGTATGCTAATATGGAGAGGGAAGTCTGCACAAGAAGTCTCCCCTCTGTCTCAAAGTGATCTCAAAGTGATCAAAGAAATCTCCTGCTGCTCTGGGTATGCCTAAAAATACCGATGAAAGGAATTAGACAACACACACTCCCCTGGTTTCAAGGTGGCTTCTTTTGTGTACTGCGTGGCCCTTTGTGCAGCACCAGATCGAGACAGTTCCTTGTAAGGCCAGGCTGTCAGTCTCCTGCCCCTCTCCTAAAATAATATCCCTACTGCTCCTTTTGAGGAAAACACAATAGCAAAATGCAAGGGACAGCAAGAAAGATTCAGAAACAGGTGTGGATTGTGAAGCTACTTTGAACTCAGTTATTGGGAGCTACCCTAACTTTATGAGAGAGTTCAAGACATGGAAAACATCCAGACAGGGATGTGACCCTATCTGCTTGCAAACTTGGCTCTTCCAATTTGGCCACAGTTCAGTACAGCTTTTTCCTCAATTCTTACTCCCACAGACATGAATTCAGTGTCGATTTTCTCAATCTGGCCAAAACCAGCAGATATTTTGAGTCAATTTGCCTTTTTCTAATCTCAGGTGGAAAGGGAGGACCTGGAGGTGGAAAGGAGCCACCACCTGGACTTGACCTTGCTGAGACTGTGAGAAGCGAGAGGGACCCACCAACCACAACATGCACTTCCCACTCCAACATGCTTACCTTGCTCTGCTTCCTGTCCAGGTAGAACTGGTGTTGACTAATGGCCATAGCCCAGATAGACTTTATTAGTGCTGGACAGGCGTACCACGTATGCACAGCAATGCCACTATGCCCAAAAGTCCTCCTGGTCACAGATGCCCTGGAGAGGAGAAAAGAATGAACTGGAGTTACACCAAGGCTGCATTGCATTTCTTTCTGTGGCAGACCCTGTCACAGATCTCCCAGTAAAAGCTGCTGTCTTTACTGTGCACGCCCTTGTGCTAATGGGAAAGAATGCTTAGAAAAGAGCAATAAATAGCTAATCAAGCCAGGAGAGCATTTACTTTAAGTATCTCCTCAAGACAGCAAGCTCCAGAGGACTAACAGTAAAGATGATCCAGTTTGTCCAGTTCTGACTGTATTCCTGGGTTTGGCTGAGCTGGTGCTGACTTGCTACATATGCCAGGGGTGTCACCAAGGCCAAAGCAGGTGTGAATGCTCTGTCTCATTACATGCTGAGACACCTGAGGCCAAGTCCTCACACCCTCCACTAACTCTGGCTTTGGACAGAGGTTCTCAAATATTAGGACCCACACAGCAACTAAAGATCCATAGGAACGATGCCTACTTTAGGGAATGTGGGAGAAACTTTTCAGATACCTCGATTTCCCCAGTTGTGAACAGATACAGCAGGAGTTGCCAAGGGTATGGGAGAGGGGAGTTGTGAGGCTTGGAGGGGGCTGCCCAGTACCCTGGAGAGAAGAATGGGACTCAATGATTAGATGAGTGAATTTAAAAACAGGAAAAATAAGAGCTAAATGTTTCCTCTCTGGGACTCCCAATTGTTCTCAAACATAGCAAAAAACCACAGATTAGGTTTCCTCGTGCTTTCACAGCTGTACGGAACTGCTTGATTATTCCTTCCCATCCCTCAATTTCAACTCCACCAGCAGAGCCCCTGACACCAGCACACTGGCACATCCAGGCTCACAGCATCCTGGTCTGCAGAACTCCTCCCACTGCAGGGATGGAGAGCTGGCTGGAATAAACCACACCACCAATCTACAGTGCCCCAAACAAATGAGGGCCTCCTCTCCAGTCTGTTAAGAAGAGTCTTGTGGTGGAGTACGACAGTGAAATGATGTGACATGGTTACAGAGGCTCGCTCAGAAACATGACACTTGTCCCTTTTATGCAGGGATGTGGATGCTGAAGAGGGACGAGTGCGAGAGACAGCCTGGGGAGCAGGTGTACTACAGTGGGATTGCCACCGTCAGCAGGGACCCTGTGCCATGCAGGTGTGGAGGTGGCACTGCAGGAGGGCCCAGGAGCTCCACTGTGCTGTGCAAGAGATAGATGACTCTTTTACCAGCACTCAGAAGTCCTCAAGCCTGCTAAGGCCACCTCCTGCACCTGCAGTGGCCACCTCTCCTCTGGTGCCTGTGGGCTACTGCCCTGTCCAAACTTGGAGGTGAACGTGGTGAGGGGAGACACAGTTAAAGAAAGTCGTGACACAGCCAAGTGTGAAAGAAAACCAAAACCCTGCAGCAAAATGAGAACCACTGGCAATGTTCAGCCTGGGAGAGGACTGACAGCTCTTGTGTCTCAGGGCCTTTTCAGTGCTTCAAAATGTGTTAAAGTCAAATTATGAAGCTACAAATCGGAGTGAAAATTCTGAGAAAACAGCAGTGGCCAATGCAAACAGGGTCTGAGACAACTGGGATCTCAGGTTTCAGTGTTACCCTGTGCTGAGTCCTTTCCATGCAACTGTCCCATTTAGGAGTATTATTCTCGTGACAAAATTCTCCCTGGATACAACAGGACACTGGCTGATGGTGCTAGTGAGGATGGTTGCTGAGCTGCCTCATTCCTGTCACTGGACAGGGAATGAAGGCTGTGCTGGGAGATAATCTTGAAGCTGAGGCTAGTGAGAGAAAGAGATCCAACTCTGGGTGCTTTATGTTGGTTTAAGGGACACAAACCACTGTAGCACATTGGCATGCAAGGCATTAAGGCACTCAAACATGGGCTGAAACCTTAATTCTAATGTAATCTTATTCAGTTCAAATGTAGTTACTCCAAGAACTCTTAGAAACATATTCTGCAAACCATTCCTCTTCTTGTCATAAAAGCAGCGATTTCCAAATTTTTTTTTCTTTGGGATTTGTACACATTTCCCATCAAAACTGCAGACCCCAAAAGTCTGCAGACTTTGCTGGTCAGAGCTGTGGACTTGTTTTTCACAGCTGTCTTCTAAGGACCTGAGAGAGGTGGCCCATGGGTGTTTTTTCCATGACTTCCCTCCATGCATGCAACATGCACTATGGAATTAACCCTGTTGATACCCCCCAAATGTATAATTTTTCTCCTTCGTGGGATAAGTAACTGCAGTGAAGAGAGGTTAAATGGCTTGTTGGGGACAGGAAGCCATGGGCAGAGGCAGGGTTTAAAAACATACATTGGGCTGCCCAGCCCTGGCCACAATCACGGAGCTGCACTCACTCTCCTGACTGTGGCTTCGCTGACTCAGGCTCTGGTTTGGCTACACAGAGAGGAATGTGGAGAGAGCACTGTGTTGGCTACTCCTCCGCCTCCACATGCTGAACAACTCCTCGCAGGAGTCCATCCCACTTGGCCAGGAGACTACACACCGAGCTGTGTTCCCACCACGCCACTGCAACGTGCCGTGCTGCTTTACAGCCAGAGCACCAGTTCGACCTGGACGGTGGTGCTCTGAATGCAAAAATGAATCAAAAACCCAGCCACAATAATTCCCTTGCAGTGAGAAAGTACCAGGCTGACAACCTGGAACAGGGCTTTGTCCTCCTGGTGTTGATTCAGGGAAAAAATGCAATGGAATAAAAAAGCGGAAGCTCTTCTGTGTCACTAATTCCTATCATCTAAACACGAATGAAACAGAAGAGGTTCCTCTGTGTGGTCACATTTCATGCATGACATTGAGTTGTAAGTATCATCATGATTCTTAAAGTCCCGGAGCTGTTTCCTTTCTTTTCCTTGGAAGTGCTCCTTGCAGGAAACAGCCATAACTCAGGGCATTTAGGGGCTCCTGGCTGCTGGTTGCTTGCAGCAAGGTTTCTGACACCTCTGGAGGCTCGGTGAGGGAAGGAGTGCACCACCCCCAGCTCCTGCTGCTGGAAGATCTCCCAGCGGATTCTCGACTTTGGGAATTCGCTCTGCTAGATTTCATGCGACTATTTACGTGCTTAATATTAAGCAGATGCTTCAAGGTTCTGCGGACCTAGAGCTGCACAATGATATGAGCTGCTCTATTCTGGTTTTGCTTTAACAAAATGCACCTCTGCAGACAGGCACCACTGTACTGGTGTGACCGTGTTCGTATCAGGGTAAATAAGCACAGAAACTGCATGCAAAATTCTGCTAACAAAAGTACATATATTAATACACAGATAGGCATGGGAAACAGGTGAAACAGGATCACAGCTGAGTGATCAGCAAAACACACTACTACCAGCAGCACATCAAATCAGCCTGGGAACAGAGCTGGTCTCTGCCAGTTGTATCATACTTACACTGCAAGTGAGACGTTGCTTTTAGTGAGAAACACTTACAGATTCATATTCACACTGGTCACTGCAGTAACCATCCACTAACGCAAACACACAAGGGGTGCTGAATGCTCTTATGAGATGCAGCATAGTCCCTTGAACTAACTCATGTTCAGTTTCTAAAGTAAGAAAAAAAAAGATTCCCATGTCAAAAAGACTGATGGGCTTTCATCCAGGCTGCCGGTAACCCTCTGGTTCCGTGCCATTCCTTTCAGTTGCACTACTGAATATTTATTTACAAGGAAGCATGTGAGTACAAAATCTGGCGCCCAGCTCCGGGCTCCAAGTGCAACACGGGGACAAGGCGAAACCCCTTAAACTCACGGGGGCTGCTGGCACCGCAGCTGGGGCACCGGAGCAGCACAGTCCCGGGGGTCACAAGGTGCCAAAACAGAGGAAAGGAGAGAAAAATATCGCTGGGAGCCGAGGGGAAACACATCCTCAAAAACACCCACCCGAACAAGAAATGTCCCGCTGGAAGGAAGCAGCAGCCCCCGGCTTGGCACCCGCTGGTTCCCAAGCTCAGCGAGCCCGGCACAGCAGCGAGGGCAGCGCGGTTCCGCAAGACCCGGCTCAAGGCTCGGCACCGCAAAGCCCGGCTCATCCCGGTTCGTCTCATCGCTCACCTGCGCGGATCGTGCACCTCCACCGAGAACTTCTTCTCGCGGAAATAGAGGTTCTCCAGCTGCCTCCATTGAAAGATCTGCGGGGAGAATGAAGGGGATGAGGCGCCTCCGCGCGATCCCTCGCCCAGCCCTGCTCGCCGCTCCCTCCCGGCGCTGCGGCGGGGCTGCCCCGCTCCGCTCCGCCCCGGCCCCGCGTCCCGCCCGCGCCCCCCGCCCCGGGCCCGCGGGGCAGCCCCGGGGGCGGGCGGTGCCCTCCGTCCCTCCCTCCCGCTGCCGGCGGCGGGATGGGAGCCGGGGGCAGGCGGGGAAGGGCGCCGGTTTCACTCTGCGGGGCCAAGTACGTTTAAACACACGCAAACCCCGGGGAAAACCGGGATTCGGATAGTTTTTCCTTGGAGGATGCAGCGGGTGTGCATCGGCCCTCTAGCACAGCAGCTTTTCCGCGGGTGGAGGAGGTGAGACCCCGATGAGGGTGACTCACCCCACTTCACCCAAGTGCGATACTCAGCTCTGCTTTTATCCCGCAATCCACGTAAGACTGGCACGAGCATGAGCCCAGCGGAGTCAGTTTATCTATCCCAGGTGCTGGCAGGCTCGTGTTGGCGATGGCCAAGGCTCAAGGTGCTCCCAGTAGTACAAAGCACGGCAATAAGCAGGTCATACCTCTGTTTTACAGGCTGCCCTGCCGAGGCGTCTCAGAACAGCATCGGGACAAAGCGAACACTACCACCAGTGGGGAAACTGAGGCACAAAGCTGTTACGGGAGTAAAATGCGGCACCTCCTCGCCCCTGACTCAGTATGGGCCAGCTCTGGGGTGTCTGCGTGCTCCTGGGTAGTGGGATGTGCTCACATGGTCCCTGTGCCCCACCTCTGTCGGGAAATAACCCCCCTTTCCCTGGCAGGAGGGCGGTCTGACCACAGGAGCAGCGCGAAGGATGCGGTGACTGCGAAACACCGTGTCAGCTCTGCAAACTACCCCACCTTCACCGCCGCGGACAGGTCCATCACCACCTCCTCCTTACAAATGAGTAAGTCAAAATCCAAACCCTGGCTTCCAGGTTGCTAATCCACTGGGAGGAGGCAGCCTCCACCCCGTGGGCATCTTGGACTTCGGCTTCCCTGCACTGCTCCTGGCAAGCAGCGGAGCATGGGGAGCGTAACCTCGCTGCTGGGGAGCACAGCCATCAGAGCCTTCCCTGATTTACGCTCCTTCTCCCACTACAAGTAGCTTCTGTGGAGTTCCTGTCCTACCCCCAAGGAAGGCGCTGGCTCCTGCCACGCCGAGATAAGCCGGGTTGCCGGTGTCAGCGCTCTGGAGATAAGTAAACAGGAGGCGTAATTTGATTTGCACTGATTAAGCTGCTAGTGGAGGTGAAATCTAGAGAATAAAACAAACTACGGAGAGGACCCAAAATTTTCTCCTCGCTAATACTTCAGGAGCAGCAAAATTGAAAATATTTGTTTGTAAAAGATTCCAAGCAAGGTTGGTTTTTTGTTTTTTTTTTGATGTTCCTTTTCTTTTCTTCCTCTAACAGGGTGTTTGGAAGGAAGGGTGGGGGATGAGGAGGGCACTAAGCTGCCCCCCCCCCCCCGTACTCTGGGGCTGTTTGCACTGCAGGGGGGTAGGAGAGAAAGGGGGCCAGGAGGGATAGGAAGCCTGGAGGGCTGAGTTACAGTGCCCTTAGAGAATTATTTTATTCCTCCACTGGAAAAATTAATTGCTGGATGTAAGTTGTAATCACCAAATGAAGCACAGAAACACCCACTATTTTACCCACCAAGGGAGGACAGGCACAGGGTGAAAGGGTTAAGCCAGGAGCTGAAGTCTGACTGAAGTCTGTCTCCTTTGCAAGCTCCCGGCTTCAAAGGCATGAAAGGAAGTTTGGGGCCTAAACTCCCACTGACAACAACTGGGGTCAAGCCTGAAACTGCCATGTGGGCTGCTGAAAACATCCATCCCTCCGTGCTTCCAGATGCCCGTCCGCAAGGCGGGGAGGATAACGCAGCCGTGCTGCACGGCATGTGCAGAGGACGTGTTTGGGAGGCGCTCAGACATGTGGAACACATAAGAGTCTAAAAAGCCAGCAGATCACACCCTTCAGAAAATATCCCTCTGTCCCCAGGTCCCCCGTTGTCATTTATGACTAAATTTCGGCGTGGCGCAAAAGGAATTTGAAACTTCTCCGAGCTGCTGGCAGCTGCTCTACTCAGCTGCTTTCCTGCCCATCGTCCTCCTCTTCTGCCCATCCTCCTCCCTCCAACTCAGCCAGACTGTCCCCTGTGCTCAGATCCTATTTTACCCTCTCTGCTACGAAATCTCACAGTGCTATTTGTTAAGTGAAGCTCTGTTCCTCTTTTATGATTAACTCCAACTGTCCAAACACACAGGGCTCTGGGGAAGCTGTTCAGATGCCCAAATGTAGGCATGGAGTGCCCTTTTCCATGCCCCAGGGTATCCTGCATGGCCTCTGGCGGCTGCCCTGGCAGGGAGGGAGCCTGCCATAGGTCTGGTGCTGTATCTGCCAGCCCCACTCAGATGTCTTGGATCACCAGCAGTGCCTAAAACAGCATTAGACACCTACGTTTTGGGCTTTGGAGCAGCTCCCCAGATCACTGCATTTTTATATTTAGTTTCTTTGTTTTTCTTGGCAGGGTGTGGAAGGAGGCAAATCCAGACTCTTGGGAGGGAGGGGGTGAAAGTGACCCCACAACCTGAGTTTGTGTCTTTTTTTCCATAGCTCTGCTCTCCAGAATGCACATGTGTGTTTTACCATTGCTGTAACTGCCCTCCCTTTGCTGCCCTCCCAAATATTATTCTACAGTCTCCCACTCCTTCTTCCCACATTGATCTGAGAGGTCTCCCCCTTCGTATACATAAGGGATCCAATCTGCAAAAATGTGAATACCCACAAGAAAGTATCCACTTTCCTGTTAGCCGATCACAACCCTTCCAGAGAAACAAAGCCAAAGGTCTCCCTTCAGCCAGACCTCCTAATGTAAGCAAGCTGTTCCTTTCACCAGTTACCCAGCTTATGCACAGTCTCAGATTGATGTTGTTAATGCAGTGACAGATGCACAAGGTGCCATTAGTGGGTCTTCTTAAAAGGAAGCATAATTTTTACCCATCAAGATCCTTTTACCACGCTGGTGCTTGCAACCCTCACTGGGGAATAGAGTCACAGCAGGGAGCTGGTCGTAATTTCAGCGGGATCTTGTGGAAATGCAGTGACAACAGATGCTTGCTGGCTTTGTGACTAGTTTGAGTCAGAGCATCCATGTTCATGGCAGGTTTGCCTCTCCCTGCACTGAGGTTGAGCTTGGTTTTGGGTTATTTAGTTAGTTTGCAGGGTCAAATCCAATGCCTGCATTTGTGGGTGGGACAATTCGGTTTGGCTTTACTGGAATTGCATTAGAGGTATGGTGACTTTGCCAGGCAAAAGGTACCTGTCCCAAGCAAGGACTGGGACAGCATCTCCCCAAACATGTTGGAAATGGTGCTTAGGAGAAAGTCCCTCAGTAACACAAGCTGGGAGCACAGTTCCCCTGCCCTTGAGTAGTCGCCTTCCCTCAGAGCCCGCAGACAAGGGGACAATTAGCAGTGCGTGCAGAGGGCTGAGTCTCTGTGATGTGGTGGTTTGCCTGCTGGGTTCTCTTCTGAGGTCAGCGGCTCATTTTGGATCATGCAGCACTGGGCAGCTTTCAGATGGGAACAGTTTTTGGTAGAGGCCATCATTACAGGCTGCACATGAGATCATTTAATCTTCAACAGATAGTTAAGGAAGCCTCCACAAGGCTGGCTTTTGAGCACAGCTGCACACTCACACATGCACGTGAACGGGTCTACTAAAAGAGTAGAAAATAATTACTCCTATTCCCTCCTCCTCTGAGGGGACTGTCCCCACCGTGGGCTCTGTTTCATTGTGCCAATAAAACCAGGACCAACACTATCACTTGAATTTTTAAAACTGCTTATCAACCCACAAACATTCAAGGGAATAACTGTTCTCTGTCAGACCACGTGCACTATTTAAAATGCGTTGTAGTGGGTGGGAAGGCCATGGTGGGGAAATCAGTGCCAGAAATGTCTTCTGCAAAGCTGGCAGCTCAGAAGAGGAGCCATGGGAGAGAGCTGAGTACTGCATGGTGTGCTGCGGAGAATTCAGGTGCAGGCTACAGGAATTTTCTCATTGGAAACCCTTTCCAAGAGGCAGGCAAGCTTGCCAGGCACCAGATGTTTGTGACTAGTTACAAAGAGCTGCAGTCAAAGCCCTTTAGAAGCAAGCTTCTTTTGTGAGCGCACTTGTGGTTTGCTGGCTGCTCCCTAATTAAGCTGAGCCTGGAGGAGATGAGGCCCAGGGATCTGCATCCATTTCAGCCATGTGAGTCAGGAGAAGGTTTTTTACCACTTTTATTGACCATGAGGCGGGAGCCGTGCACACAGCAGGAGGTAGGGACAGTGTCAGAGTATTTGAAAAATGCCTGAGGCTCCTGATAAAGAAGGGAGTGTGTTTTATGAATGAAACATCAGGGATTGCTTCTGGCTGGGTCACTCATGGCCTGGGTGTGGGGGGCTGAGTTAGTACCAGGCACTAGGCCATGTTCTGTCCCTTTGTGCTCAAGGAGCCTTGCCTGAGCATCCAGTGGAAGGGCCATACCATACCCTTGGGAATCCCTGGCAGTAACGAGGCTGTTGTTGGCTCCTGTGTTGCCCTGCAGCTCAGGACAGAGAGGGTTGCTGAAGGGCAGCACTGGTGGTTGGCGCACAGTGCTCTCTGAATTATGGTACCTAAAGAAACATGCCCAAATAGTACCTTTTGGAGTAATTCCAAATCCTGGGGTTGGGGTACTGGCACCCTGATACTGTTTGTTGCCTCCTGTGCCCAGAAGAGCTGGACTTGGCACTGAACTGGGGAGAGTGCTGAGACTGGGCGAGTGCACTGTGGGGACACAATGTGAATCATTTTTGCATTTTATGTACTAAGAACCAAATATAAATGTGCAGGAGTCTCATTTTCTTTCCTTTTTCTGTGTGCTGAAGCACCTGAGCTGTGGCACAGGCTGAATGGGTCACCCAGTGATGCACACACTCTCAGGGGTTCCAGACATCACACTTGGTAGCTGTTCAGAATCAAACTATCTGCAGAGGTCTACAGGGATCTACCTGCTGTTTGCTTTTTTTGATGACCTAGAGGGGGCTTTACAAAGGAGGTGGACACAGACATTTCTCAGAGGTGCCCAGTGAAAGTATAAAAGGCAATAGGCACAGGTTGTGAGGTTGCAGCAAGGGAAATTCTGAGTACATATATTAAAGAAAACCCCAAACCCATCAGTGCAGGTGGTCAAACACTAGGGCCATGAGTAACCCAACTGAACTCTGAAGTTGGCCCAACTTTGAGCAGGAAGTTGGACTAGAGACCTCCAGAGACCTTTGTGACCTATATTTTTCTTTGATTCTAAACATCTGATAAATGACCAACTGTAATTGCTGTTGGACTTGCTGACCTATATGGCATCTCCCAGTCCTTCAAGTCTTGTTTCTTCTTAGATGATTAGTGCCTTGTTAAATCACACTATGCAGAAGGAACAATCATCCCTCCAAATGCACAGACTACCACCTGAACTGGATGCTATGAATGTCTGGTAGAAAAGGCAGGGAAATAATGTGGCACATTTCTAACAGCCCAAATGCAACCTGTCCCCTTGCCTACACCACAGGCAGGAGCCAGCACTGGATGACATCCTGATACTAAAACTGGTACTTAACAGTGGAACTAAAACAGTGACAGTATTTTCACACAGTTTGCATGAGTGCAGCTACAAACTCCCAAGCCTTTTGTCTTGCAGTTTAAAGACAAACCAAACATAACAAAAAAAAACTTCCTCCTTGGAAATGTAATTCCCTCCCCTGAACAAACAAGCAAGCAAAATTCTAGGAGTTGAGTTATGCGAGAGGTCAGGGTGGAGGTTGTGAGCGGTCCCTTTTTGGCCCTAAACTCTATGGAAATCACAGCTCCAGCGAAGTCAATGGCCGTTTTGTCCCAGTGACTTCAGTGGGGCCATGGTTTCCGGGCATGGATTTGTGTTCTGCCTCAAGCCAACCCTGCTCCCATCAATCATACCTCTGTCAAACTAGTTAGAGAGAACGAGGAAGGATTTGGGCCAGGCAGAACAGCACCATCTTACCTCAAACAAATGAGCTCTTGTTTCAGGGACAGATTTACCAAGAGATTTCCGTGGGCTGTCACCTGTGAATTAGTGTGACCCATTGCTGAGAGTGCCCCTGGGTCATGAGGTGGGGATGCTGCTGCACCATAACTTAGCTCTCCATCCTGCCACACTTCCATTCATTCCTGTATTTTTATTAGTTTGGGGTATTTTTTTTCCTTTCACTTCCCAAAACAAAAAAATAAAAGGTTTCCTGTATGATTTGATGTGGGAAACAACCCCACCAATGATCTTCCCAGAGGCTTGCCATCCTCCCTTCCCCCACGGAATGAGAGAATGGTTTGGCTAAGTGGGACTTTCAGTGGTCTGTCAGCAATCCCAGCTCACTATCTAATTACTTCTTTGCCTCAGGCTTCAGGACTTTTTTGCCAAACAGACAAACAATTTCTGGTCAAATTTGAGATCCCTTTTGCTGTGTGCTGTTCTTATGGGATCACACCACCCCAGCAAACAATTCTGGCTTGACCAAACACAAATTGCGTCTAGGTCTATATAATCACCACTCTGCATTCATTTCCATTATGGAGACACAATTCCCTATTAAATTTCAAAGTGGTTTATTGGCTCAGAGAGGCAGCAGAGCATCAGATCACAGAGGGAAGAGCTGCTATTTGGACAAAGCATTATTTGTCTACATAATGCAACTTGATATTTGTGTCTATAACTGTGCACAGATTGGGACTTTGGCCTTATATTCAACCAAATATATATCTCCACCTTCACTGCACATATATATCTGCTAGATGCTGTTAGACATTGCATTGCTGTCACCATGCTCTGTGTGTCTAAATCAATAGGTCTGCAGAGAACCTTTTTTTCCTGATTGTTGTAAGTTAAATTTTCTCCCGATTGTTGTAAGTTAAATTTTCTCCCTTTTATTCTCTGCAAGCAAATCAAAGTGACTGGATCTTTCTGGTTTGAAGAGGTCTCCTTCCTGGCACAATATACTATGTATTAAATAAAGGATGCCTGGTCTGTAGCCTGTGAATCAGCTGTGGCACCCTAGAAGGATTTATGCTGCCCACAAACCATTGCTGTTACTCTCTTTCCTAAGGATCCATATGTCTTTTCTAGTGGTATGGCTAAGTACTATCTCTGTCTTGGAACCAAAATACAGGGACCACCATTTCCATCCCACACTGCTATGGCAATGCACATTATGAATTAGGTTGTGTGACTAAAAACCCTCCTGTGATCCGGGGTGTCTGCTTATGGAGTGCCATAGCAGCAGCAATCCCATGGAGATGGAGATGGGCTGTAGTGCCCAACATTCTGAGCCTCCTGCCCAAGCCAATGACTAAAGGTGCCTCTTATCCACAGCCACTGAGTAACGGGGCCCCTGCCTGGCTTCATCTGGTGATAAAAGTGCCCAGACCTTTGGAGTTGGGAGTCCTGGTGAGCCAAGAGACAGCATCTGAGCAGGGTGGGGCATGGGGGAGCTTGCCACCACTTCAGAGCCAAGTATAAGTGCTCAAGGAGGTTTCAATCTCACTCCAGATCTCCACCCTAACTCCGGGGCTCTGAGGTCCAATTTGTTTCACTTTGTGCTGTCGGAGTAATTTGTCTTTGCATCTTGTTGAAGTTCCTGCTGTGCGCTGCAGAATCATTTAAGACTTGGCTGCTGCTTTTATAGAGAATTACTATTTAAGACCTGAATACAACAAAGCACTTAGAGAAGGAGTTTTACTTTGATGGGACTACTCCTATATTTAATGATAACCATGGGCTTGACTTGGCTGGATCATGGGATGGGATGTCATGCTGTAGCCTTTCTGAATGTAAATTTTCACAGAAAACCCTGGGGACTGTATGTCTGATGGTATCACCACAGCACACCAAACCACCAGGATAGTGCTGTTCTCCCAATAAAGCAGTAGTGCCTTAGACTTTGTATTAGGATTTGCAAGATGATCAAACTATTTATTTATCTACATAACGGAAACTGAATGTGGCTATTGTATGATTTTAAAAAGTCGTTTTACCTAGACAATCTGTTGTCTGAAATCAGCCCTTTTTGGGAGAGATACTGAAGCAAATTTCTACCAGCTTTTATGAGAAGAAGAAAAAGTGGTGATGATGGCCTATACCTAACTGTTACTTCATGCCAAATTCCATGCAGCTGAACTCCTTCCAACTTGTTTTAAGCTATCAAGCTTTTGTCTTGCTCCACAAAGTTATTGTGTAGGTTAATGGCAGTTTCTTTGGCTGCTGTGATTTATCCAGTCTGCATCTATATCCAGCCCCTACAGCAAGGCTGGCTGTAGGATACGGATTGTGGGTCATATGGTGAATGGGATTGGGAACTGACCGAGGTTAAGAGTGACCAGTTTTTTTTGGCTGAGTTCTGCTGAGCCAGTCTGATTCCTTCTCTGGAGCAGTTTCCTTCCCAACTGCACACTGATACCAGGATGACTGAGGAAGGGGCCCAAGGGAGGAAGTGAGGAGCGGTGGCAGGATTGCGATGGGGGAGGAGGGTGGTGAAGGCCACTTCGGCTGATATTGCTGCCAAAAGAAATGTGCACTGAATCACAGCCCAGTGTCATGTCCAGCCAAATCCTGTGGAAATACTCAGTGTCAGGGACAAAATCCTGCTTTCCAGCCCAGTGTACTCCGATACGATTTATTCATCTCCCAGTGTGTTTGGCAGCTTTTTGGCACAGTGAAGTGCAATGGTAAGGCATGGAATGGTGGATGTTGAATAGGGAAGTGCCTGGTGCTGGATGGTAAACACCCCAAACTGAGGTTTGGCAAAAAAGGTGCTGATGAGAACATGGTCCCTGTGTAACAGAGATGGAATAAGAGATTTTAGCAGGGAAGGTCTTAAACTGTGGCTGCTCTTCAGCAGTTGCAGGTCTGGGTCTTACATTTTGATAAGTAAGGAAATTGGGTGAGCAATCTCTTTCCATGAGGAGAAACAGCATGGTAAGGAACTTTGCTTTGTGTACGTCTCCCTCCTCCCATGCTCCACATTTCAAAATACTAAACCAAGACTGAATTACTGCACTATAAAGTGAGTTGAACCCGCCGTGACCTGAAGACTGGTTCAGTTTACAGCCAAGTCCATAATCCAAAAAGCATGAAGGATCAGCAACGGGAAGAGAAATAAAAGCTCAGAGCAGAAGGAGTCAGCAGGTAGTCCTTAACAGTCCGCTAATCACAGTGAATAATTTATTACAGCAATGCCACTGAGACTCCACTAGCTTTTAAACCATTATTTCCTGGAAATGGTTTTCTGCTTTTTTTGTATCATTTGTAAATTTGAAATGTTTTATCCCTGTCTGCAATGCAAAGATGTTTGCAAGGGTCTTAGGAAATGATGACATTCCAAGAGGAGCTCAATGAGACACTAGTCCAGTATATTCTCTGATCCCACCTGATTCTGGATGCCCTAGAGAAAGTCCAGCCCTTTCTGAATAGACCCTGCAGCTCAGCAGCATGCCAGGGAGAGGAGTGATACACATGCTCCATACCTCTGACAACAGAAACCAACTTGCTGCCAAATCAAACACCCTCCTTGAACATAAGGGCTTACAACTGCTCCCAAAATCCTCTTTGAAAATAACTAAGTCAATGTTAAAACTCTGGATGCAGGGTCACACTTTTAGTCCTATCTTTAACCCTTCCAAACTCTTGGCCTCTACTGTACCACGTGGCAAGGAGCTGTGCAAGTGAATTGGGTTCCCTGTAACTATTTTGAATTTCATGTTTCTTTTGCCTTTTCGAGTGTCCTGGTGTTCTGTGATCAGTCAGCACGGAGACCAACTTGTCAGCTTCCTCCTCCCCATCATTCACTAGTTTCTGTACCTTTCACATCAATCCCTACTTTATGCTTTTTTAAGTTACTGGTCTGTCATTCCTTCACCACAGGAAGCACAAGTTTAACCACTCTATCAATGCCATCACTGACTTGACAATGCTTCATTATGCCCTAAAGCAGAGAGGATCTATTTGTTCTGCCATAAAGCAGCTCTTAATTAGGCTATTGCTCCTCCTGTGTAAATATCCCATTTTGCCTCTGGAATTGGGAAAGTTCACTCTGTCTCTTGTTTGGAAAAGGCAAAGTGGCATCAGACAGCAATCTTTCACTTTCTGGACACAGTTAATGTGCTGATTACTTTGCTCATGTTTTGACAAGCAGGTGATTTCTCTTTGATCAAACACTTAAAGCTACTGACTTGACTTTACTTTGCATTGCTTGGTAGGATGGGTCCAACTCAGCTCTTGTTTTTGCATGTTTAAATTGGAAGTCAATCTTTGCTTTGGATTCACAAAACCACTACAAACTACAGATTTAATTTTTCTATAATGAGAATCCACAGAGTGTTGTGGAGAGTTTATGGCAAGGGACAGAGCATTTTCATAGCATGCTTCATTTCATCCCAGAGGAATGCCGGGAGGAAATGGAAGAAACTGATGTTTGTCACAGGGAAAATTTTTGTCAAGCTATATTCATGTCTGACATTTGGGATGCCTCACATTTTTTTCCAAAAAGTCTTTATTCCCTTTGGGTTCTCCTCAGTCAAGCAGAGAATGTGAGCGGTGATAATGTTTATGAGCCTGAGAAAAAAGGCTCACCTTAGGTTTCGTTGTCACTAGCTTTCTACAGAAGAAAACGGGATAACACTATATAGAGGTATTTCTTACAAAGCAACTAAACACTCCCAGACTCTCCTTTAAGGTCACTTTATTTTTGTGATAAGTTAAACATTTTCTCTGCCTGTTTATTGGCCATATGGAAGTCCTTTGGCTGACTTTGTTAATCATTCACTCTTCAGCTTGGAGTTAATTGTTTACTAACTGTTAGGCTGTATGCACTAAGAAATGCCTTTGGGCTCTTAAATCAATGGGAATATCTCACTAGAACAACAGAGATATGCCTAGTGCTACTACTTGGGTGTGCAGATCTCACAGCTCCAGGCTACACCGCTCCTCCTTCATGTACAAGTCTCTGGGGATGGAGTGTAGCTACACCCCTGCCTGCTGGTTAAAATGGACACACACCACTCACAGACAAATGGTCACATGGGGGGCTGCAGTGCCTTGTGCTCTCTTTGTAATTGCTCTGCAATTCAAGCAAAAAACCCTCTAATGATCCTCCTCTGAAAACGACTGGTTTGGTCACCAGAACCTCAGCATCTTGTAGGAGAGTCGTGCTGGCACGTCCTGCTTGAAGACCAGGTTCCAAAGAATTTGCTTTGGTTTATCATGAATACTGGATGATGCTGACCCAAGATGGGCAGAGCCCAGCAGAACAATGACTTCTTTTTTTTTTCCTTTTTCAAGGCACGCTGAGCCTGAAGGCTGTTCTCTTAATAGGGAAGGGTTTGTCAAAGCTAAGTTTACACAGAGGGAGATGGATTCTGCCCACCCTGGATGCTGCTCACTGCTGCCACACAAATGACATCGGTTCTACAAAGCCACTACCAAATGTCCAGAATGCCTCAGTATATGGTTGGCAGGACAGCAGCCATCTTTCCATACTTGATACTCCCTTCCTCTTGTTCAGCTGGAGCGATGGATTTTGTGAAGTATACCAAAACTTTTGTAATTATTTAATATCTAACACTGAACTGATAAGAACCAAACCCTCATTTAAACAGGCAGCATTCAAGAGGAAGTGTTTGGCAGGGCTTGTTGAGCCTGTGAGCTAGCCATGAACATACAGAAGAAAAAGGATAAGCCTCCAAGTGATGGCTTTGCGTGGCTTCAGGGCTTTTGCAGAATTCAAGCATAGGCAGGAAGGAACATAAAAATAGAAGCACGGAGACACGTTAGTCTCTGCAGCCCAGGTACAACTGCATTCCAGTTTAATAGCCCTGCATTCCCATCTGAACCACCTAGGACTAGGTGCTAGATACCCATCTCAGCTGCATCCCCCATGATTCTGGAGGACTTAAGCCTGCGTGAGAATAGCACAGGTAGGATCAGGTTCTGGCCCTGCATCAGCCTCAATTCTCCTCTCCAGTCTCATCCAACTTGATGACAAACCTGGTTAGTTTTCTAGAGACACATGGTTGATTTACTCCAGCAATTTATTAAAAACATGCTTTTGAGTGACTGCTAATGGGATCGCCCAAGATAGGTTCAGCTGCTTAGTGTGGGTTACAGTTTTACTCAAAAATACAATAAGCATGAAAATCTATCTGGAATGACATATAGAAAAACATAACAATCTCTCTTATAAGACAAGCAAGTTTTTTATAGGCATTTAATATAAATGTCTTGGTTTCAGCTGGTTTCTTGCTACAATTTGCTGCTTGAGTTTCTTCCAGGGAGATGTATTTTTCCATTGTAATTTTTCAATTTGTTTCTGGCATCGACAGTGTGCATGAACAAAATAACAGAGATCAGAAAAGACATAATCTCTTTCCCCCTCCCCCACTAATTTTACCTTGCAAAAAGTTCAGTCAGGTTTACCCCTCCCTTTTGCACGGCAAAGACTCGAACCAGCCCATGCTGTTGTAGTGAAATGAATCAGATACTATGGTGAGCTGCTCCCAGATACCAGGGTTATCAAGTGCAATTTTGCAATCTAATTAGCAGAGGATTAAACACTGTGCCTTGCTGAGGCAGTTGAACTGCTCTTGCCAGAGGGGTTTTACCACCTGTGTAGGGTAAGAAGTCTTTTTACTTGCTCCAGAGCAGGTAAAATCACTCCATGGAGAAGTAACAAAGCCTCAGCCACTCTGTCCAAGCCCTGCCCCTGATTTAGGCTGTTCACTTTAGAATAGCCCTGCCAACAGATGGGGTTTACAAGCATCATATAACAAGAGAAATGCTCATCTAGGCTGTCTTTTCACTACTGTGGTCTCTGGACTGTGGTAATGGACAAATTCTAGCCTGGAAATTCCTTCTCTCCCTTCCCACCCAACCTTCCCTCCTAGATTTATGACCACTTCTGCTAAGCCACAGAAGTTCTTCGTGGTTTGTACATTGTTTTGGGTCTCCTGGATTTCATACATAATTTGCTGAGAAAAAAAAGAAAATTCCTAATACAGACAAAATTGGAAACCTTATTTTTTAGGGTTACACTTGCAGAAAAAGGATTGGAGATGCCTAAAGGTCCTGCTTCGACAGACAATGTGAGCTCTGGAGGTAGTTTAGTGGGGACACAGAGAGGCTGGCCAAGATGTTATCAAGCTCTAAAACCAATAATACAGACCAGATCACCCTGAGCAGCTGAGGAAAGAGGAGAAAGCTGAGAAAGTAGGCTTGACTCTTCTAGTGCAGATGTCTGTGTCCTCCCATACAGTCAGAGCACCAGACCTCTTCTCTCCTTCCTTCTGATGCTCCTCACCAACCATCTCATCCCAACAGGGTTGAAAATAATTGCTATAGCTTTTGAATGGCTGAGTCCTGTCATGGCAAGGCACTGTTTTCTTCCAAAGAAATGTTTCCATTCCTAAGAGTGACTTCTGAAGGCATTTTTAAAGGACATGACTTCCCTGGGGTGCTGGCACTACTGGAGATATGTGGGTGCAAACACCTAGCCTAGGCATGTTTTAAGCTATCACATGTGTGAGTATGGCTTGCCCTGCAGGTAATGATTGATCCCAAAGAGATGTGTCTTTTAGAGCACAGATGCTCTGTGAAGACCTCCTCTCATGCTTTCCTTCAGTGAATAAAAAGCCCCATTAATAGCCTTCAGCGAATAAAAGGCTAATTGATCCACCTGTTACCTCTTGCTGCCTCCTTAGCAGTTCAGGTTTCTACAAAACCTTGATTATAGTCCATTTTAATAGAAGATATTCTCTACTAAGGCAATATCTAACTTGAATGCAGTGAAAGGGGAAAGAAGGGGAGGGGACCTTGGCACAGAGACAATGTGAAGAGAAATCCAGTACATTAATTCACTGTGGAAGCTTTTGCATCCACAGAAGAACTGCCTAGTTGCTTCAAGTCATCCAGTTCTGCATTCTGCTAGGAAGCCCGAAACCTTGTCCGCTGCTGTCTCCATGGGTTTCCAGCACAACAGATACTGTTGCTAACAGGCTGTGCATGCCCACCTGCAGGGCCTGTGCTCAGGGATGAGCTTTTCCATATTAGATGACGTCTTAGGTAGGAAAATCAGAACACGTGGGTCCACTTCATAGGATAAGCTCGGGGAATCAACCCTCCCAAATCAAGAGGACATTAACTAGCTGGATTTTTCACAGGCAATTTGGAAGGACCGAGACAAATCCTGGTTTTCAGATGCACTGAAAGCCCCACTAAAAATACTAACAAAGAGACTGGAATGGCTAGTCCTCACTGACCAAGCTCTAGCTTTTGTGACCAGATCTATGTGTGCCATGCCTTGCTTTGTAAACTGCTTCAAAGTAAAGTTCCTAAATAACTCAGGTAGGGGACACAAACCTTTTTAATACCTTTTTTTTTAGGAATGTGAAGGAAGTTGACTTTACTTCCTGGTCTGACACTAACTCTTCAGTTAGTAAAATTGTTGCTTTTCAAATGTAACGCTAGTCCTGAGAAAACCATGCAATTTTCTTTTTGTAATAAATGGAAGCAGCTTTCTTGTCTCTTGTACTCTCTCTCTCTCAGATCATTTATGGCATGGCAGTACAGTATCAAGAGCTGGCTGAGCACCCCCAATCCTGCCATAAGCAGAGAATGGAAGGCCTCCAGCATCTGGGAGGATCAGTCCTTCAGTTCCCATTATGTTTTATGAACCACACAGAAAAAGGAGCATAAGTTGCAAGATTAAGTGATGCTTATTTCCCCCCAAATCCACAACATTTAATAAATTATGAGCTACTATTTTTGTCCATTAATTCTTTGCAGACGTTCAGACAAGTTTGGGAGAAAGTGAACGTCCTTCAAAATCACATGAATCAGTGCCAGCATTTGGTGTACATCACACCCTCGACTCGAGCTATAACATGTGTGGCAAGCCCAGACATTGATAGAAAAGTAAACAACTTACCTTTCTTGGTTTCACTTTGTCATGGTAGTCATATTGAAAAATCCCCTTGTAGCTAAGTCCTAACCACCATGGAATTCCCTGCTTGTCCTGGAAGAGAAAACAGAGGGGGTTATATTGAATAGGATGGGGAAATGTTGGAGATTTCCTAGGTTGTTGTTCAAGACGAATATTTATTTCTAAGCAATATCTTTGAATGGGTGCTGTTAAATTTCCCCTTGCTGAATTCCCTCAAGTCACTAAGCTCCATGATGTTTAGGAGAGATCTGTTTCACTTTTGGCCATGACAAATAAAACCATTTAAAATACATCACATGTGATCAAGTTACTCAAAATGCTGTTAGGGGAGGTGAGGAGGTTTGACATGAGTCCTTTGTGCAGTGGTGCATCTTCTTTCTCTGCCCTGTAAATTATCCAGTCTGAACACTCAGACTGGAGAGAAAGGAAAGTGAATCACCCAGCTGACTTGAATTATGTGGAGGGATTTTAGCATTAGTCTTGAAAATGCAGCAGTAATGGGATCTGAGAGCTACCAAGTGATAAGGTCTGACAGGCTCGGACCCAACTGCTTTGTGTCTGAGTGTGCAATAAAATGGCCTTATGGAGTAATGGCTGATATCTGATCCCAGCCTCTGCAATTTACTGAGCTGGAGTCCTCAATGAAATTACATCTGCTCTGTTAATGTGATAGAGAGTGGCAGGGTAAAACGTAGCAAAACCAAAACCCCCACATCAGGCAGAAGCAAAACCTATGTGCAATATTTGCTGCCTCATTGCTACTCACTGATGCTTACTGATCATAGGGAGCTCACTGGAATAGCTCTCCAGTGTTTGCAGGATTGAATATCAAGCCCAATCCATAAGATTTTTCTTGATCTAGAGTAGTCCAAGAGATCTGGATGCAAAGGGTGCTGGAGGGATCCTATCCTCTGGGAAAGGATGAGACTAATGCTTTTTGCAAAATAATACACCTTATTTTGTGTATGCATTAGCAGGAATAGACTAGAAACTTATCTCCGGGGACAGGTACAGTTGGATATTTGTGTTTTTATGGTACCTCATGTGTGCAAGACATTACAGATGCATGAAAACCCATATGACCTGTACACAGAGATAATGATGAAACACATCAAAACTTCAGTGGTGATAAATGAGGGAATATGCTCTGGGGAGTGTGTATCTAGCTTTCTTTATATATTTATTGATTTCTCTACTTAAAAAAAATAACAACCCCAAGGCAGCTGGTCAGGCAAGGAAGTCATAATAATAATTTGAGGCTGGAAGTTTTGTTGATAAATCATTAGACTAAAGAAATGAGTGATTTCATGAATACCTGTGTGGAATCCATGTATCTCATGTGAGGGGAGCTGCAGTGTGCAGATCATGTCTGGCCCTACCTAGTTGCTCATGGATCTGCTGGCTGGGAAAAGCCTGACTTCCTGGAACTACAAAAAGGAGTGAAGCATCGTATCTGCCAGAGATGGGTCTGGCTCGTTTCTTTGGTGGGGGTTCACTGGCATCACCAGAGCTTGCTGCTGCTTGTGCACTGAACACTCCAGCACAATAGAGCTGCAAGAGTTTTATCTGCAAAAGCAGGATTTTCCTCTTTGGAGCTGTATTTACTAAACATGCACACACAGTTGAAATAAGTTTATCCTACCACAGGAAGTGAAATGAGACTTTAGTAGCAGTGTATTGTATTCTGAAAGCAGGATGGCTGTTTGTACCTCTCTCCCTCCCTCTCCAACAACAGTTTAATTCAGTGAACCCTTCTTGTAGCACGTACCTTTACTGCATAATAATGCACTCCATATGTTGGGAGGGATTCTACAATGCTCATGTAACTGCAAAACAACACAGAAGAGAATAACATGGGTGAGAAGCTGAGAGGATGCTCTGAAAAAAAAATGCTTTGATAAATAAATAGTTAAGTACATAATACTTAAAAATGAAGCAACATGAGATGGAAAACATAGTTACATATTGTATTTATATTTATTTATATTATTTATACGATCCTGTATAAATGTTTTCTAATAAAGAAATCACACTTATTTCACTTACTTCACAATTGCTTGACCTCTTGTCTGACCATTTAGTTTCTTGTAATGTTCAATGACTCGATCCTCACTGGAAAGGAAAGAATTGGATGTTTTATATATTGGCATTATAGTGACCAAGAGTCTCACCAGGCAACTCCTGGCTGTGCACTGGGAGTTGGCATGAGCCAGGCCCCATTCCCAACAATGAGACTAAGACCATTTCATGCCTTAGAGAAGACATAAGCCATGTCTGAATGTGCTCCACAGTGAAACACAGAGGCAGTTCCCCACCAGTGGGCCTCTGTGTTAGAGAACAGTCCCGAGTGTGTACTGATACACAATGGAGATGGAGCATCCAAGAGAGATCAGCATGACCCAAATGACAGATTGAAGAATTTCATTCTTTCTTCTCCACTGAATGGGAAGCAGGAGAGCATAGAACCAGAGCTATTTGATGCATACAATCAGCCGTGCTAGCAAAGTCACAGCATGGCAAAGTGTAAACCAAGGATGCAATGTAATGCCCACAGGACCAACTCTGTTACGCTGGCAGGACAGAGTACTCAAGTCTAAACCCAGTTTCTTGCTCTTTATGTTGTAACACCAAGGACAGGGAATCTGTTGAGTCCCCTGGAGATACTGCACAGACTTTGCCAGCTCAAGAAGAGGGAAATATAAACTCTATGCCACTTTTGTGCCCTCCCCACCCGGCCCCACATAAGCTTCCTGCAGTACGGAGTGTCTGTCCCATGCCATCATGCTGTGTGTGGTTCAAGGCAATGTGCACTGGCATTCCTCCCTCCCTGCATTTCCTTGGACCAGTGGGAGCCCCTAATGGGGCATTTAAAAGCAACCAAGGCTGTCCACCATGCAGTAATCCTTCCCCAGGCAGAACTGAAGCTATTTGCATTGCTAGACAGTGTGAAGGAGCACAGTGGTGTGGGATGGTAGATGACCTCATTAGAGATGCCCATGGGGACTTTTATGGAAAACTGCAAAGTGTTTCACTAGCCCAGCTAACATGACTGTATCTTTTCATTGCTGCCTTCCCCATGTGTATCCCTGTTCCAGAGAGGACAGAATTTCTTTTAGAGAGTCAGAATCTCTGGAGCCAAAACATCTTTCAGAAAGAAGGGGCATGGGGGAGCTGAGGACTGTGCTTCCCTGGTAATGCAGAGAGAAAGGGAGAGAACCAGAAACACCAACATAAGCAGCACAGAGCATCAGAGATAGTCTGTTGGATTGTTGGCAGGACCAGCTGTTTCCCCACAAGTCTGTCATTTGTCTGGAGTAACTGCTTTCCTTACTCACTCACCGAGTGACTTCCTCCACTCATCCTGCAAAAATAAAAGGGCTCTTTTTGGGGCAAGGTGAAGCAATGTGCCACCAGCAGGCCATAGCAGGTACAGGGTGCTGACTGAGCCAGTGACAAATTACATGGGTAAAGCAATGGTCCAGCTCTCACAATAAATCCCTCAGAATAAATTTGATGCTTAGAAAATGATCTGTAAGCTGTAAATTCTACAGCTATGAAACCATATTCAGTGCACTGATCCAAGCAAGTACCACAGATGTTATGGGCGTGCACATGGAGGCAGAGCCCAGGTCTCCTGCCATGATTATCATAAACGGGATTACTTTTGGAGCAATAACTGAATTACATGAGTGTTCAGTACTGGAAGATCTCCAAAAAACATCATTCTTAATAAAAAAGACAGACAGAGAGGGCTTACAGCCCTTTGAAATTACCTCTTAAAATCATGATTACATGTGGATGCAATTCCTCTGCCTCAGAAAGGAACAAACCAGGAGTGACTTCTCAGAAAACAATGGAGTTTCTCCAGTGGAAAACGCTCAGCTTTGGTTTCTACTCTTCTGCAGTTTATTGCACAGATCAAGCTCTCATATTGCTGCCAGTCAAGGAAAGGATACATGTACCTACAGTGTGATTCCGGATGTGCTCTGCTTTCTTACAAATGATTATTATAAAATAATTGATATGTTCCCAGACCATCCCCCTTGGGTAGGGAAGCCAATCGATGGACCATTTCCTTCAAAAGGACAGATCAGATGTCAGGGAGCCTTCCTGAACAGCAGAATGAATAAAGTTATGTTTGTTGCCCATGCCAGAAATGGGGGATAGTCCAGGCTCTATCCAGTTCTCCTAAACAAATGCCTCCATTGCTCTCTTAGGATACTGATGATCTCCCTTTGTACAATGTTTTGAGGTGTACAGATGTTAAGTCCCAGAAAAGTGTAATCCTTGTTTCTTCTGTCTTTTGGAAAAAAAAGTAAAGCCTGAATTATCCATCAAGCCATGAATATTAAGAGAGGGATCTGCTGTCTTTCCCTTTTCTGCAGCACTGGGCTAGTTGCACTTTGGGGAAAGAAACAGGTACTACAGAGCATGATTCACCCAATTTATTTTGGATGGCTTCCTTGGGAGGAGGTTACTGTTGCTTCTCTCCACTGGCAGCAAAGGGAGCTGAGGGCACCCAGCTCAGACAGTGAGATCCACACCGAAAAAACGTTCCCAGTTGGGTCAGTCCCACCTTGGCTGTGTGACAGAAGGTCATCCAGCACAGAAGTCACTCTCTGCCTCCTGCTCTGGGACAGAGGGGTAAGCCCAGCATGTGCCAGGGAAAACAAGCAACATCATTCACAGGTCGAAAGAAGCATTAGCAGGGCCTACAAATATGCTCCTCTGTCATTTCAGCTGTTCATTCAAGGCAGCTGCCATGCTGCTACTGACAGCTGGGAGAGTGCTGGGACACTGCTGGGACCACCAGCTGATGTCTCCTCTCCCCCTGTTCTGCCTTTTGCTGTGTTGGTGACACAGAAACTCATTCACAGTGCAGGGCTGGCAGAGGATGTTTAACTAATGTGGAGACAGGGGTCTGCCGGAGCACTGTCGTCTGTTTGCCAGCTCATAAAACTTTCCCCCCAAAGCTGCAGAAATGTGGATGATATCCTGCAGCAGACAACTCTGATAAAGATCTTTAGAACTGCCAAGAAATCCCTCCTGCCCCAGCAGCTTACAGAACTGGACAGCAGACAACTTGCATGCAGATGCAGGCTCTGAGTTTCTCATCATCAAATCCAGATTTTAAAAGGTAATTGTTCCCTCCCTCTCTTCCCAGCACACTGAGCTATTTTAAATAGCTGTCCACTCATTGCTGTTCCTTAGTGTTATTCTGTTTCTAACCTGATTTGTCCATTTTGATTATATTCCTGAATTTACAAATGTATTTATTTGCAGTCATACACTGTCCCACTGAAGCAACCAGCATCTCTTTGGCCAAGGGACCAGGAGTGGGACCAGAACCTCAGGTCTGTGTTGAACTACAGAAAATCACTGAATAGTGATTTTCAGCTGATATTTTCAGAGGTGGGTTTTCTGCCAACACTGGTGCTTTAGGTTGCTAAAAACAAGTTCACATTCGAAATCTCTGTGAACCTGGAAGAAGTCTATCTTACCCTGATCTGTTGAAAATCCCATTTTAGCAATCATTTTTGTGCAGTTGCATCTCCTCCTGGCTTTCTTACTGACAACCCAGTACTGGGATGGTTTGCTGGGGAGTATCTGAACTGAGATAAAATTCAGCGACAGTGGCTAGAAAGGAGCAGTGTGAGTTAACACATTTTCTAAAGGTTATCTCCAGTTTCTGAGATTAGTTTTGTGTCTAAAATAATAAATACTGTCTGTTGTTTCCATGAATGGGCAAGAGAAATCAAAATTCAGGGGACCCACTCCCGGATTGTGTGGGAAGGCCAGAAGCTCAGCTTTCATTTAGAAGAAAAAGAAACAGAAACAAATCCACCAAGAAGCCCCTTTTTTATTTCACCAGTAATCAGTGATGCCAACAGATGCTTGAGAACAAGATGTGGAACTGATTATTCTGAACCTGCAGAAATCTGGAAACAGCAACTTGATATAAAAACTAAAACCTTCAACTTTGTTGTGAAGTCCATAAACAGGAAGACAATACAGTGAAGAGAAAGACCTGAAGCAAGGGTATGGAACCAGGAGACTCCATGAAGGTGGAGTCAGAGGCACAAAATGTGCTGATCTAAGAAGCCAGGACTCATCCCACAGATCTTAATACATTTGGTAGGAGCAATGGTCTGTGATGGAAATGTCATATCATTTCATGCAGACCTATTATAGCATCTTTTCAAAGCTATCATAGTATTTGTTTGATTATCCATTTTATTATCTCTTAATCCATTTCAACGGATAAAAATATAGTACAAAGTTCTTTTGTTTGTTTGTTTTAAACTAACTAGAGCCATTACCCTCCCACCTCTAATGTTTTAGAAGTTTCTTTCCAGAGTGGGGAGATTCACTTGTTACTGTGCTAATGCTGAAGTACTGCAGCATAAAACTGACTGCACGCAAAAAAGGACAGGATGAAATCTGTATCCATTATGATAACCTGCATGAGATGCAGAAATGTCAGAGAACACAGTTTTAAAAATCTGCTCCCTTAGATCACTGAAGTCTGATCTGTATTTTAGAGGTTTTTGTCTGATTCACCAACAGCCTCTTTTTGAGAGCATTCAGTGTTTCAGAGGGTGTTTAGGAAAAAGCCACCATTAAAAAATAATGAACTACTAATGTACAAGAGGTCTCTGAGACCTGGTTACTGACATGAAATCACAAGGGAGTCACAGGACTGTAGCCTCTGATTTTGTTACCCCATTGGCAACACCATCTTCCCAACCTGTGACTTACTCTCAGTCACGAGAGCCACCCCCCAAATTAAGTACAGCTGCAAGAAGTGTTGTACCCTGTGTATAACTTCAAATACATTCTGAGCATGAAGATTTTACACAGCTCTTTTTGCTATGTGGGCACTTTAATAAGAGCTCAGGCCATGTTGCTGCTGAAGAGTCAGATTTGCCTTCCCTGTCACTGCCTACTTGTTCCCACCACTCCTCTCATGATGCCTTTTAGCTTGAGCTCTCAGTCTGCCAGGCCACCAGCTGGCTGGAAATGTACTGCTTTGAGTGTGTGGATTAGTTTTTGGAAAACGAAAAGAGATGCTCCAAAGATGAAGACCGTTCTTCTTCAATGAAACTGCAGCCTACACTTACAATTTTTCACAAAGACTGGATTTGGTTCTTAGAGAGAAACACCAGGACACTGTGATGCTCCTCAGCTCTTGTTTTAGTGATCCCGATTTCAACTGGGGACTCCAAATCTCTTCTGATGCTCTGATGTTCTCAGAAAGTGAGACTTCACAGACTAGTTGGTCTATGGTTTGGCATGAGCTACAGCTAATTCCAGTATTGTAGCCATGCAAGGAGAAGTGGATGACCTTCTTGGCAAAGGGAAGAACTGAGATCATATCCTACAAACTGATTTGTTTCCTCCCTGCCATCCTCAGATTTACCAAAATGGAGAAATTAAGAGAGTAGCAGATAAAGGAGTTCTCTCCAACCCCCAGGCTTGCAGCTCAATGCTTTAAAGGCAAACATGAAAGAGCAGCAAGCAGAAAATCAAGTGAAAGCATCTCCCTTTTAATGAAGAGTCTTTCCCTAAATACTTTCCTATTTGCACAGATAAAAGGGATATGCAGGGTGGCACAAAGAATCTATGTGTGGGGCATATAAAATTTAATTGTGACCCTGCTCCTACCCTGGATTTAATTTTTAGTGCAATAAAGACAGAGCAAACAAGCATCCACCTCCAAACATCACCTAGTTCATATAAAAGGAGAAAATATATCCCTTATAGTTAGTTCATCTATGCCACACAGAGAGGATTTGCAAGATGAAACTGAATCACTCAAAATAACACAGAGTAGTGCAAAACATGACATTTCCAGCCAGGAAAACTCTTCCACAGATACAAAGTGGTAGGACATAAATGGCACATTAGGCCTCTTGATTTCATCAGGACACTTGCATGTTTACAGTGAATTTTCTGACCCAGACATGGGGCAGACAGGGAAACTGAGGCCCAGCAGGGTAGTTCCACTTGTGTTAACTCATGCAGTGAGTCGGTGGCAAACCCAGAGCTAGAAGGCAGGAATCCCTGCATCCCACTTCCACTCTCAGAGCACTTACTGCCAGAGCCAGGTCCTTCACAAGACCCTGCAAAGCTGCTGAGCAGAGAGATACGTTACCAGTAAGCGAGGGAAGGATGCTCCTTCAGCGCCGGCGTCGGAAGGGCTGGCAGCTTCTTTAATTCATTCCTTACAACTTCATTGCTGAAAGAGAGTTCAAAAGGAGGATCAGGCTACAAGAAAACAACCACAATATTTGATATGACCTGACCTAGCTGGCAGGCTGCTATGGCTGTACATCTGTTCCTCCTTAACAAAAGGCACCGGGGTTTCCTTTTTCTCCTCTCTTTATTTGTTTTATGGCAGCCCAGTTAACTTTTCCCTCTATTATCAAAATTGGAAAGAAACTCTCCCAGATGTTTATGCTGAAGAACTTCCTACCAATGACTGGACACAAAAGCCACCATGTCACGTCATTGAGCGTGGTCCCATGGACACGTTCATATACAGAAAAAAAACAAGGGGAAGAGAAGTGAAAGTGATTTTTCAGCTGTAATAAAACTTCTTTATTTAGGGCCTTATGAACTGCTGCAAGAAATAATGTTTTGCTTTCTTAGCATCACAGGTTGTTCTTAGCCTCTTGCCCAGTGACCTGGTCTTTGCACAACATCTTCACTGATAAGACTCCAATTTGAATTTGTCCTGCTGCACAAAACCCTCCACAGGACCAGGCACAATCATCTTGCTCATTCTTCTCCCTGCAACCTCCAGTAGCCACACTGGCCAGCTGGAGCTGCATCACTGCACAGCAGAGAGCAGGGAGGGCTCATGAAATGGGAAGCAGATTCTCACAGATGAAATGAAACCGTGGGATTTTCTCCTACAAACCCCAAATGCCTCCCTTCCCACTTTTAAACACACACAAGGAATTGCGTGCACATGAAAAAAAAAAAGCCTCAAAGGCTTGGGAAGGAAGGCACTGCTGCTATTAACTTTTAAAATTGTAGAAATACACAGCCAAGAAGGCCAGACAGGACACCGAGGAGTGCCAAAGAATTCATGTTTATTGGCTTACTTTTTAGTAGAAGTTTTTTCTACCTTCTTGTACCCTTTCCTTTATCCTCCCCAAAACTGAGGCTGTCCTGGAGCTGCAGGGAGAGACACCTCTTCCAGACCTCCAGACTTCCCAGCCCACTAGCTTCCCCCATGGGGCTGGTAGCCTGGCAGACGGGTAGTCTTGGCTTCTACAGCTGTAGACCAGATATCCTAACATCTGTAAAGACTCAAGGAGCCCTTGGACATTCCAGGACACCCTGCGTTTTGTTCCTCTCTCTGTGACAGTCTGTATGGTGGCTTGTAGAGAGGTGATCCTGCTTCAGTTGTAAAAATCTTCCCACAGCATTTCTCCTTTTGCACATCCCAGCAGCAGGCTCTGCCTGAGACCTTGGTGGGTTTGTCTTAATTGGAGTCTGCAGGTTAATTGCTAGGTTGGGCCATAGGGTAAACCACTGACATAAATCCCGTAGCAGGCATTTTGGGCATGTCTACAGACATTTATTATTACGGTAGTTCCCTTACAATCAATTAAGTAGTTTTAAAACAGGACCACAACTTCTAGTCAAGACAAATCTATGAGAGATGTCCAAGTCTCAATTAGGTTCAAATTTTGCAGAGTGAAGATGTGTAGAACAATACTTAAAACAAATGACTAAGGCAACCACTGCAGTGCTACGCACATAGAAAACCACCCAGCAGCACCTCGTATGCCAAGCCAAAAGGCTCTCAACAAACAATATTTGAACACCCACTCCTGCCCAAATCCCATGGTCATTTAACCATCAGAGAGCTCTTCCCGACTAAGTGCAAATGCTCGACAACTATTCAGATTTATTCTTCCACGGCGGGTAAATATCTGCACAAGCCTGAACAAGAAGCTGCTCCACTCTGTGTTATCTGCTGATCTGGCTGCTCTGTTCTGTGACTGACAGCCCAGAAAACAAGCTGTTGCTGTTTAGAGTTTTCTGGGTCTGCCCAGGGCTGTCTCCTCCACAGCATGTGCATACTCAGCTCTTTTTGACATTTTCAAAGAAACTGGGAAAAAAGACTAGAACGCGGGAAAATTGAAGCACAAGTGGCAGAAACTGCCCCTCAAGTGGTGATTTTTTGAGGCTGGTTGCTCACAGAAGGAAGTTGAGAAATCTCCAACACTTTTCTGGGAAAGCACGGAGTAATTTCCAAACAGGGACTTTCTGAGCCCAGAAAGCTATCAAATAGGGCAAGCATAGGTGACTAACAGTCTTGGAGAGTCTGGGAAAAGCCTGAGTCATTAATGGCTCCCATAAAAGAAAGGGGTAACACCAGTCAGCTCTGTCTTTTCTGTTGGTAAGGTGCAAAGCTTGCTTGCACTGTGATAAAGGCTTTTAAGAATCAGAGAAAAAGACATTCTTAGTGATGTTATTGGGTGGGATTACCATTTCTGCTCAGTACCCAGAAAATATCATAAAGATAGTGCCTCACAGCCTCAAAGTGCCAAATGTATTTCAGGTAATCAGTTCCAGGAGCAAAAACGCATTTCATTCCCTGGTCCCTGCATTCACTAAATCTTCTGGCAAGACTCATCTCAAGACAAATTATTTAGACTCCCAAAAGGATGCCAAATCAAGAAAAAGGAAAAAAATAACGACTCAGGTTGCATTTGAACTACTGGCCATGAGGTCACTTTCTTTTTGGCTCCTTTTAAAATACCAAACCCCTCAATTTTTAAAATATTTCCAGTAGCATCACTAGTGGTTTTGTACTTACTGCATTTCATGCTATTTCTAGTGAAATATCTCACTGTGTTTATTTTAGTACTGTATTTAGAAAGTGTTTGTTTAATCCGGTCACTTGTGCTGCATTTATTTTACATTCGGAAGTGTCCAGCCTCTAGGGCTGATATATAGAGAAGGGTGATTTTGATACAGATTTGTTAATATTTTGGGGAAAGGCTCCAAGCACACTTTCTCTGTGTCCCCTGGACCACTTTATTCCTGCACTATGGTGGAAATTATAATATTTAAAAGACTGAATAACAGTAAGAAAACTGAACTGTAAAAGCCATTTGCATGGGTTCCTGAAAGCTGGTCGGATAGCCAGAAGTAAGGTTGACTGACTGAAAAATGGACCTAGAAATCAGAACTCCTGGTTCTGGTTTTGGTTCCAATATTGCCTGTTTAATCAGTCTTTTCCAAATAAACTAGTCACTATCTCTCAGTACTTTTATCTACACATGGGGGCAAAAGGCCTGCCCAGCCATTTCATAAACATTTTGTGAAAAACAAGTTTTTGCAAACTGACTGCAATAATTTTGAGCAAGATTACATATGCCGTTGTCTCAGGAAACCCATACATTTTCCAGCATGTGTAATAACAATGATCAGTAACAAAACAAAGATATGGGTTCAAGTTGTCATCTCTTCTCAGCACGGTACTTCATTCTGTAGAATGCAAGAGGAAATGCAGAGTCTGAGATTCTCAGATTAGATGGCACTGTTTGAAGTACAGTGCTTAGGATCTTCTCCATTAGGCTGCAAGAATGCAGCCTGGGTTTTGTAACCCTTTAATACATTCTAATTGGTTAAATGTCACTTGGTTACACAGAAAGAAAAGTAAGCCTGAAACTATGTTAGATTACTGTCTGCCCAAACGTTGAAATTGTTGTGAAATTCTGCTTAACAGGAAACTGGTTGTTAGCTTTCCTCCCTTGTTATTCTTTCTTATGCTGCTGGGAGATACTTGGACTTCATTTGAAATGTCTCATCCTGCTTAACTGGAAGAAATCTATCAATGAGGAGCTGGCTGCAATGGTTCTGGATTTTGTTTCACTCAGGGGTTTTCCTTTCCCCACCCCAAACTGAGAGACAAATGATCAGGATATGTTATTTGCAGCTGCTTTGACATACACGCTGTTTAAGGTTGAAAAACTCATTTACAAATATTTACAACCAAAGTTGGTGTGAGTTTCTCTAAGATTTTAGGACTGGACTCTAAATCTGGTAGTATTAAGTTAGGGGAAAAAAAAAAATCTCAGTTATTTTAACAATATGCTATATACCTCCCCAAATTAGCCAGGGCACTGTGCAGGCCTAGAGGCCTACATACCTGTAGGATTTGTGTTCATCTAAGGAACTGAAATTTGTCCTGCCCATGCTCTGCCAACCAAGCGTGACTCAGCTTCCAGCTAGAAACAAGATTAGCTTGAGCTAATAACCTTTAGGTCAGTCTGCAGGGTGCTTGTTTAGGAGTTTCATACAAGTGATTCCTTGCCTTTGAAGTCAAAATGTTTGCAGCTAATATTGAAAAGCACAGATCCAATCTTAAGTGTCTTGTTCAACCCGAGAATCAGTTGAACAGGGATACCTGATTGTCTTAAACTCATTGGTATCTCAGCCTGAATGTAAGCCTACTTAAGTCTTGTCGGCTGAAGCATTTGGGGATTCTCTTAAATAATGTGAAAATCACTCTCCTTCAGTATGGAGGACTAGGAACTTCTTAAGAAGAATGCCTTTTTTATTTTAAACCTCACTCTGCCTAAAACTTTATGAACTAAGAGATGGACGAGGCCTATTAACTAAGAGATAGACAAGGCCACTCCGAGCAAATTCTCAGAAATACCTGTCTTAGTTGATCTAAACAGGTTCAGGAGCTCAAGCGTTTCTGATAAACTTGTTTTTGAAATGAAATACACATTAGAAATGGAAAAGGGCTTAGAAGAATTGCCCACTACAGGTGCTAAACTGATCTGTCAGGGCTACTGTGGCATCTTAGCTCAAAACAGATGAGGGTGACTTGGACTGTGTGTTCTCCAGGCTTACTAAACACTGGGAGTCATTGTGATGCCCAAGGTGGTAAGAATCAGTGATAACAGTCTCATGCATGATGATGCCCTACCAACGGATGTAGAATGTGTTTGCTACGGTACAAGAGCCCCTTTTCAGGAAAGTAAAGAGGAGCACTATGGGCACAGTGATTACTCTGAGGTATGGGATGATTTCCTCAAAAACAGCAGTGGAGCTGCTGTCGTTGTAGATGTATCAGTTCACAGATTGAAAGCTGACTGTTAAGAGGCCCAAATAGCAGACTTGTAACTGCATTCAGGAGACCTGGACCAGCTCCAGATCCTCCAAATTGGCTGCAGTGGGATTTGGAGGTAATTGCACTCTGTCCATCACAGGCAGGTGCCAACCTGCAGCTGAAATTGTGACAGCTTGGCTTTGACTGTCCCAGCATCTGAGGTGATCCACAGTGAGTCACAGGAAGGCTCCCATGGGGAACAGCAATTCTCCCATCACTACAAATGAGCCAGTGTTTATGTACTTTTCTGGATCAGGGCCAGATCACAGGCTATAAATCTGATGATGGCAGTAGACAGGACAGGTGTGGGAATGCTGCAGTCTGTGTTCCAAGTATGCAACCCTTTAGAATTAAATTATTTCTTAAAAGACAAAGCAGGAGTTCAAGAGTTCAACCTTCACACAACATATGCTGCCACGCACAACACTTAAATCTCAGCAGCAAGACATTCAAAACTGCAAAGCTTCTCTGTTTCCAAGAGTAGCCACTTCTGCTTTAAACAGTATTTCAACATCAACTAACTGCAAACACTGAAGCTAACTTCATTCCTAAGAGAAGTCAGAACATTTGCCTTCAACTGCAGTTCCTCTGGCTGACCCCAGGCTTGATTTCCCAGATTTTACACTGCTGATATGATAACCACAAATCTCAGCAGGCAAAATCTTGACCACAATGACCTCATGCTGACTTCAGTAGCACTGGGATCTCACCCAGCACGTAAACCCATGTCAGCGCACATTAGAGAGGAGCTGCTGGACAGACATCGCTGGAGATGCCAAGTCTTCCACACCATTGAGGGTCAGAGTAGCATTCTTCTACCTTCGTCCAAGAAAAGGCTTTAAACTCCACTAGTATGGCAGATTTCCTTGTCATCAAAGCCCATTTTGAAATTCAGATCCCTGGCAGTATCAACAAATTGTTGTTATGACACCCCTTCTCTGCCTGACTTGGATGTAAGGATTTCCCCCTACACTTCAAACCACTGTGATCCACAGGTGGAAAGAACTCAGAGCTGTTTTAATAGGGCTGGTGATAGTGATGACTGATGTGGAGGCAGGACCTTACACCATGGGTTGAGAAATCTTCTGTGCCCTCAGAGAAGATTCCTCATTTCTTTGTGATCTATGATAAACTCAACTGTTCCTTTTATTACAAGGGACAATATACAACTTTTAGCAGATGGGTGCTTTCCACTGGCTGTTTCCACTTCTGGTCTGGAAATGGATACTCAAAGATAAAATACTTTCAGTCCTATTACTCTCTATTCTGTGTCTCACAGCCTGAATGTACACTTTCTGAGTGTGTTTTTATCACGTCCAAGATATTCTGAGAAACATTAAATATTGCTCTTCATAGTAAAACCAGTGGAAGATGTGGTTTATCACAGGTCTGGATGGCAAAACTCTTCTTGGCCCAGCTCTTCTGGACTGAGTTTTTGGCAGTGCATTGAAAACCAGATTGAAAATTCAAAGAGCCACATGCACTCCAGTACCCTCTAAATAAACACTTCTGATAGCTGAGTTATTCAGCAGAACCAAAAAACGAAGCAAGACTGGCCTTGTGTGTTCTGTGGTCAGATGAATGTCAGGATTTTGCATGTTAAGGTTTTGAGAAATATTATGGCAGAACTTAAACTTCCTTTTAGCAAGGGTTATCTTCTGTCAGCTCAGACTCCACAAGAGAAAGGTGATATCTGCAATGCATAGTTCCTTTTCACTGATTTGATTCAATTTTAGCTGGCTAGAATTCCCAGACCACCAGATGGTGGATCCTGCCTGTTATTCATAGCCTCTTATCATTACAGGCTTCTCTCAGTGTATCTCAGTGCTGGCAAAATTAAGACATCTCTTTGGGCTCCTCTGGGAATTCAACCCACTGCCCATTCTGAAACTAACTTTTGAGGATATTGTGGTCCTCCAGCTGAACTCATGTCCAGATCAGCAAAAATAATACATGGAGTATGTGAAATACTTAGCACAGTCAGTTCTCCTGAGCTTCACATAAAGAACTTTCATGTTTCTTACATGAGACATCAAACAATGACCTGACCTTTGGTTGCTACTTATGTGTAAATGACAGATACTGTCAACTTAAATGATAATTCATGGGCATTTCATTAACAGTCTTCTAAAACACCAAGTACAGTCACCTCTTCGAATTTCTTACTGTAAGTCTGAAGATTTGGCTCAAGGGACAGTGGAAGTTCGACAAACCCAATTATCTAAATTGTGATTTTGAGAACTCTGTCCAAATTTGAGCTGAAATATCAATTAGTCATGGAATTTTAATGTTGCTTCTGTCTGGATCTGTGATATAACAGTGATCATAGAGTCATTTCCTTAGCAATTTCCTTCTGAAGACTAGTCTGTTTCCTGAACTTCATGAGCATGTAATGAGATTTGTCAACAACAAAATCACAAACAATGCTGTTTGCAAGGCATGCTCTGGTCCAAGGCTGTGTTTGGTGGAGAAATTATATCAGGAAACCCGCTGTCTATGTCAGCCATGCACACAGAGTTGCATTGCTCACACAGGCAATCACTACACAGCTACAGTTGAGTCTCATGGCTCACACAGTGATTTTACCAGATTCATTCTCAAAGCACACAGTGGTAAAAACTTCTAAGTTCACCTACCTTGAAAAATCTCCCTTTGCCTCCTGTAAAACAAGGAAGAAAAATAAAAAATCTATAATTAAAAATGGGAAAAAAAAAAGAGAAGAAAACGGCTGTTCAAGATTTTCCATTTGCAAAATTCATTTAGCAGCAATTTCCTGTTGTAATTGATTCCTCATGTATTTTTTGGAACCAGTATCTAATGTCAAGTGCCATGATACATGCAGTGAGTTGGGCAGATTAACAAACAAAAGGTTTGCCTAATACAGGACCAGATGATTCCCCATTCTGCTAGTGAATTCCCAAGAAGCTGCAGGAAGTAATGCTAGTAATTAGCCTTTGAGACTGCAACTCCTCTGACTTTTTTTACAAGTATTCTGGCCATTTTTTAGTACCTAGACTTTCAAAAAGCTTGCTGACTGTCAGCTTTCAAGGGGATGCAAGCCACAGGTTTCTCTAACTCCTTGCTGGCTGTTTGGAGGAGTATTTAGCTCCCTTGCTTGTATATCTAGATATTTCTATTTATTACCATCACAGCCTGATGTTAAAGGGCTGGATAATGTTCCACTCCAGTAGTTATATTAGTACCTGAGTCTTACTGCATACCTGGCAAACCCTCAGAATCTGGTGAGTGCCCTCCTCAATAGATTTAACATGCATTTTGTATTTTCCATAGACAATATGCCTTTCACATGATTCATGCCAAAGCACCTCATTTGCCATTAGCTACACAGAAAGCACAGTGCAAGAAGGTAATTTGGAAAATGAGGGAATTTCCACTGCCAAGAGGACTGGGTTTTGCATTCAGGTCTTTTGTCTTTACATCCATCCATCTACCCACAAAACATGTCAGCCCACGTCCAGTGGTGCTTCAGTCCTGAGGCTGGGGTAAAGTTCAGAGCTTTGGTGGTACTTCAATTTGTTCTGGTAATAAAACAATTTGGAATAAGGCTGCAGACTAAATCATTTGAGTTCTGACAGATCTTTACTATCTTCCCATTTCCCTTTGAGTGAACTGAAGGACAGACAACACTTCTCTGGTTCATAGGAAGGACTCTTCAAGCATGCCATGATGATAGTTCAACACATAGCAAAGCCCAAAGGATACGCCCTGCACAGAGATGAGCATACTAAATTCAAAAAACAATTTTGTAGGGTATATTCTTCATACTTCAGTGCTTTGACCTAAATGCTGCAGTGAGAAGTAGAACAAAATGCAGTATGATCCCATTTGTTTTACTTGGATCCTGTCACAAACACGGGCTGTAGTAATTTCTGGTTACAGAGAGCAGAGGTGTGGCTTGTTTTGAGTGTTTTCATTAAGTTACACATCAAACTACTACAGGAATACACGTAACATCCTGTGTTTGTGGCAAGAAACAATCCCAGCAACAAGGGTTATGGCAGGAGCTCTGGATCTGGCTGTACAATTACTAAGCACGTAAGTTATTCATTAGGATGAGTAGACAATAGATTCATAACCCCATTGCTGGTCCTCACAATGGGCCCGTTGTTTGATGTGTATTCCCCCAACAGCAAATATGCAGTTTCTATAATGTGCTGTTAATTGTCCCCCATCCTGACTCCCTCACTCCATTTTTGTTACATAAAATGATTTTAATGAAGGTTCAAATCCCTACGCATTAATTGCTTCTTTAACATGGCAAGTGCTCTAGAAGTGCAGTGCATTGTTATTTATTAGTGCACTCTGATGAGTTGGCTTTTCTGCTCACATAGCTCCTCACAGCTTCATGGCTCATGGGAAAAAATCAGACTGTAAGAGAGGGAAACAAGGATCATCTGACAATTATGTCTGATCTGCTCCCACAGTCAAGCTCCTAAAAAGAGAACTTTCACATAACCCACCTTCGTTACCCTGAGAAGATTCTTTTCTGGGAATTAGATATTTACCAAACACTGCTGGTCATTTGCCCTCTGACCCTTTTCCCTCTTCTTGAAGAGCAGAACTTCAAAAGACAATATTTTGGAAAGTCTTTAAGCCATTCTGCCCACGTTGAAGAATACAGACAGTTGCATATGTAGAAACTTATGGAGCTCATCAGAGGACCAAAGCCCATTGGGAAAACAAATGCAAGGAGGGTCACTGGAGAAGAACCCATTGTATATGGATTTCACCTAGGAATTTGCATTCATCATTTAGATTTTCTCTGGCTGTACATTATACTCCAGAGTCTTGGATATCTGTGTTGGTGCAAATATAATACACATTTCTGTATGCAAAATGTTGAGCAGTAGTATTTGCTCACTGCACGGAGAGGTCTGGTTTGAGAGCCTTCTGTACCCATTTTGGTAGAAACCATGAAAACTGTGTAAAGACATCTTTCTCCTGCAATTGAGGGAACCCCTACACTGTCATACAGCCATTGTGGAACTGGCAAATCAAAAGATTTAATGCAACATAACGAAGCACGAAGTGAGAGAAGGTGGGTGCTTACCTGCAAGATGTACGCAGCCAGTTCAAACACCACCTCACTGTCAACCTCAATGAGTTCCTTGAAAGGTGAAGAAAACAAGAAAGGAAAAGAGAGTTGAGTTTGAGCTGCTGTAAGAAGGACATACATCTCCTCCTACCTACTGCACAGCAAAGCATGTGGTGCCAGTCTTCTCCCCTGGCTTCAAAGCATTCTCTGTGCTCCTAGAAACTAAAAGGAGGGAGAACCTCCCCACTCCACTCAGATGTGGAGAAAGCCAAATATTTGGTGTAATGGCTTGGTAAATGAAGCATAACTGAATGTGGCATGAAGGAGGAGTGAGGAGAAAGCAGGTGGAAGGCTGAGGATCAGGGTAAATTTTATTTTCTTGTGTGATTCAGTGACAGGTAGCCTAGGGAATACATTTTTTTGCCCCCAACTGTCACCCATGCACCCATGCAAAGGGAACACAGCTTTGTCCTTGGCTCACAAAAGCAAAGAAATTAGAGTTTGTCTTCATTGAAGTTGTGTCAAAGTCCCCCCAGAACTCTGATCCTTGCCCAGGGTAAACTTAAAGGAAAAAGAGTCACATTCCCATGCGCATGATGGGAGCTCTGGTTTTGGCCCTTGCATCCCCACAAGCACTGGGGCTGGTTTGAGAATGAGCTGTGACCGCAAATCTTTTGGTAGATCTTCTCTGCTCCATTTTATAGGATCCAGCCTGTGATGAAAGCAATCCTGAAGGGTTTGCTTGGACACCCTGGTCACATGAAGGACACTGATGGTCCCATTAGGTCCTCTCAGGATGCTTCTGTTGTGCCTGAGATGGCAGTCACAGAACCAAGGGGTCCAGGCACTGGTTTGTCTGAATGCTTGGGATGCAGACCCAATACCAAGGATGCTTGGGATGGATAGTATGAGCACTAGTCTTGTGGCCAACTGTGCTCTTCCTGAGTCTTCGGTCCCTGCTTTTGGGAAGCTAATGGACTTTTACTAAGATACTGTTTAGATCTCTATTCTGCAACTAGAACTCCTACATTGTCTCCTATGTACATGGACCAGTAAACTGGATCACTGCTCAGCTCACTCCTGTGGTGATTCTTCTGTTGTATTTATTTAAGCTGCTGTTTTTAATGTTTTACTTCATCTGGCAAGAAATGAGTGATCTAAATATAGATCACTGCTGTGATCCACGCTCCAGCCAAGTCACGGCCACACCTCATTTACAAGCCACAATTGCTGCATTGGCTTGTCTCTGGCAAAATCAAAAATAAAGGGAACAAAACACAGGGTAAGATCCAGGTGTCCTTGGCTTTCACCAGTGCCAGCTTTTTAAAATAAGTGATTTCTTCAACTCTTTCATAACAACTCCTTGGGGAGCGAAGAGCAGCTCTGCTGCGGGCGATAAACACACCTTTCCCCTTTCAGCTGAACTGCCTGACTCACACAGGCACCTGCACCAAGGATGAACCTTGTGCCAAGGGAAGCGGCGGGTGCAAGAGGACTAAACACTATTCCTCCCTCCCCCAGTCCCAGATGGGGTTTCCACCACTGTGTAACCTATTGGGAACAGGTGCACAACCTTGAACAGAGCCGAAGCAACGCCCGGGACGGAGCTTGCTGGCACACGCCAAAACCCACGCCAGAACGTGCTAGTAATTAAACAGCCTGACTGATCAAGGGACAGCGTCTGATGCCAAGCCCTGTCTTATTTGGTAGTACAAACGTGGTTTGGCCTTTCTGGGCAACAGTATCTTGTTGGTCCTGTGCGAGGTTTTGGGTGTGTGGGTTCATGAATGTCTCATTACACAACAGGGCGATTGAGGGGGAGTGGTGGGCACAACCAGAGGAGTACAGCCCTAACACAGAGCCAGCTGGCAACACAGTGACCAGCAGCCCCAAACTAAACAGGCCTCAGTTTTATTCTTTCCCAACTTGAGCATCTCTGTGTATGGGGATGTTTAAGGACGTCTGCCTGGAGAATCAATAGGGGAAGGTCTGAGGTTCTAGCACAGAACTACACTTATTTCATACACAGTACGTTCTTTCTGGGCTGCAGCAGAACCAGAGGTGGAGGTATTCATGGGAAGTCCAACAAGGAAACTTTTGGTGCAACAAGGAAGCTTTCAAGGTTTGGGAGCATGCAACACCACCTGCTAGCTGCAGGAACAAGAAGCTCTGGCTGTACTTAAACACTGAATTCCCCTTTTTACAGCTACAGGAGTCCTGCAGGCGTGCTGGGTGGGTGCTTGCCCTGAGTCTTAGCAGACACTTCGCACCCAACTTTCAAATTCAGCGCCTTTTTTAATAGCACAGCATGGCTTACTGTGGCTGGAAGTCAAATTGGGAAGGATCCTTATGGGAGACTGGGAATTCAGCAGGGCTATTTTTGGGTAGAGATGACAGTCAGCTTGAATGTGCAAAGTAATGGTTTCAGGAGAGGTCAGACTGAAATAGACCAACCTAGGTCTGTAGGCACTTTTTTCTTTATTTCTTTTCCTCTCCTCTTATTATTAAGCTTTCTCCAAAAAAAGAATAACAGCGTAAGCTTTTCCTGGCAAGACTTCAAAAAGGAACTTTCCCCAGGAACCAAAATGTGATGCTCACTGAGCTTGTTGCTGAGGAGGGCTGACTAAGCACATCTAATTGCAGCCTTGCCGGAGAGCAAAGCGCTGCACAGCTCAGCTCAGCAGCCCTGCCTGGTTCCTGAGCACTGGAAAAAAGGCATTTGCTGGCTTCTGCTCTACATTTTAGAAGATGCAAAGTTAGTCCCTACATTTCAGGACATGTAGATGTCAAGCAAGGCTCTGGGTTCGGTGTAAGCTATTTGGCTAAGCAGGTCACAAACGTGCTGAGTTGTGGGATGTGAGTAAAATTGTTCCCTGACTACAGTTGTCTTTTCCTGCTGCTTCCTCCCGGGCAGATGGAGGTGAGTCATCGGGAATGGCCTCTGCCAGCACACAGGGAGGTAGAAGGGATCCTCCCAGGGAATCCCAGCTGCTGAAAAACCTCTCCCAGTCCCAGACGTCCAGCCCACCCGGCTAAGTCTGCACACTGCCAATCTCCACCTCAGCGTGGTCTGGGGCTGGTTAATTCTCTGCACCCAGTCCTTTCATGTGTATGTTTGGCTTGTGGTATCTGGGGGATCAGCTTTGCTGCTCTGCTGAGGGCACTACTCTGAGTGGAGGCTGTGCCAGGATGCCCTTATCTCTGGCGCACAGAGTACCTTGCCAGGGGCTGCTCTGAGCTACAGTGCCAGGGACTGGTGTTTCAGTGGCCGACCAGGGAGGGCTATTCCTTATAGAAAAAAATATTTCTCAGTGCATGGTTTGTTCCTGTAAAAGGTGATCTTCAGTGCATACCCACAGGTACCCTTAGCCCACTCACACATACACCCACAGACTCCTGCTGCCCCACAAACTTCAGGTCACTTGGCTTGTTCAGCCTGGAGAAGACTGAGGGGAGACCTCATGGTGGTCTGCAGCTTCCTCACGAGGGACAGTGGAGGGGCAGTCACAGATCTCTTTACTCTGGTGACCAGAGTCAGGACCTGAGGGAATGGCATGAAGGTGTGTCTGGGGAGGTTTAGTGGGATATTAGGAAGAGGTTCTTCACCCAGACGGTGCTTGGGCACTGGAACAGGCTCCGCAAAGAAGTGGTCATGGCATCAAGCCTGGCAGATTTCGAGATGTGTTTGGACAATGTTCTCAGGCACATGGTGCGATTTTCGGGGTTGGCATGGACAGAGCCAGGAGCTGGACTCGACGATCCTAATGGGCTCCTTCCAAGTCAGGATATTCCATCCTTCCCTCTCACAAGCTCTTCCCCCTCACACACACCCTCCCGCCCCCATCGCCCAGCCCAGAATATGGCGCCCATGCCGCACTGCCGCCCCCTCCGGGCGGGAAACCCTCACGACAGCCACGGACCGCAGGGCGGGTTTTTAACACAAAGCCAGACCTTTCTTTCTAAATACAAGACCGTTTATAATTTTAGCAGTGCAAATTCACTCCTGCCAGCCACAAGAGTTACTTTCAGGGGTGTTTTGCCTTCGAACCTCCCTCTGACAGGGAAGCTGCTGCCAAGTGCTGGGGCGGCTGGAGGCAGAGGAGTGAGGGAGGCTGTGAGGAGGAAGAGGAGGAGGAGGTTGTATCTGAAAGTCCGGGTGTGAATTTCAAGACAGAAAATGCAGACAGAAAATGTGGCCAATGCCACACAGAGCTCCCTGAGTCCTTACCTTGTAGATGCAGGACTTTGCGTTCAAGAAAAACAGCTCGATGGTGGCATTGTCCTTCAGATAGGAGATGCTTTCAATGTAGAACCTGAAAGGGAAAGCAAGAGGGGTTAGGAATGAGAGAAAACTAAGACAAAACATGGAAATGCACTTATTACATTGAAAAAGGTGGTCAACGGAGTCATGATGAGTGTACTAAAAATGAACCTTTTTTGCTTTGCTTTGGGGTGGTGAAGGAAGCTTGTGCATGCTCGAGGATGTGATCAGTCACCACCACTCCATCCACACCAAAGAAACTGGATCATCAAGTGGATGATTTAGTTCCTAAATAACCCTTTGTTTTGTTTTTAGGCTCAAAATAATCCTTTATTCTGTTTATCTGTAAGCTTCCCCTTTGTTCGCTATCACATTTTGGCATTTCTTCTTCACTCCTTCACCTATCGTAACCATTTCTGTGCTATTGACCTGCTTCTTGTAAAAATATTCACTGACAGAAATGCACTTCTGGGTTCCCTTCCTGTCACCTTCAGCTCTGCATAAGGCAAATTTTATAAAGGCTTCTTTACATTATGTAGCTATGGTCACTGAGTGAGCAACTAGCAGTAGTTGCTAACTTTTCACAATTCACCAGTACTATGAGTAGCGATGCTGGGGATGAAAGGGAATCATAATAATCTATTTTTTTTTGAGCTGAGATGACTACTCAGACCTCAGAAGAAAGCCCAAACCCTCCGAGTCAGAAAAACCCACTCTCTTGCGTTGGCTGATCGCCCAAAATATTTACAATTATGTTGAAAGCCCATGATATGTATGCATTTATTCAGTACTCCATGTCCTGCCTGCTTCGAAGGTCTGATCCTTTGGCAGTGAACTCTGTGCATGAGAGTTTTGTCACTAGCTTGAATTGGCTCCAATTCTGCCTTGTGAACTTCTGAGGGGAAAAAAGCTCAGGATACTGTCAATGTGATGACTGATCATTATGTACAGGTATGCTGTGTTCCTGTAGTAACAGAGAAAGCTGGATAGGTTCAGTGAATGATGGAAGTGAATTTTGCATTCACTTAGTGTTTTAAGTAAGGAAAAATAAATAGCTCTGTCTGCCCATGCTGCTTTGCAGTGATCTTTAAGTTGCAGTGCAGTGACAGCGATGTTCCATACATAAATTCCAGTACTATCATGCCTTGTCAGAGGCAATTAGAATGAGGAAGGTGCCAGGGAAATGATGTCTGCATCAGGGACTTTAAAATAACCAAATTCCTTAGGAATCTGGGCTGACATGCGGGGTCCAGTTACAGAGAAATCTCACTCCCTGACCCCGCTGTCTGGGAGAGGAGCTGAGAGACCTGTGGACACTCCTGGGGCTTCACACAAGCACTAGAGGGATTGTCCACATCGAGCTATTTGCAAAAGCAAGGGCCTTAAATACAACCTTCTTAGGGGCAAAGGTCAAGGCTTTGTAGTGCTCCTGAGTGTCTTCTGAAGGGTATTCAAAACACTCTATTTCCTGACAGAACCAGCTCCTTGCTTACTAGAATGAGAGAAACATTTTTTTCATCTCCTGAGGGGCTCCTCTATTATCCCTCCTTCCCCCCCTCCAGAAGAGTTCAAACAAGAAATAAAAATAAAACTTGAATCAAAAAACCAACCAAAACCTACAACTAACCAACCAAAAAAAAGCCCCCCAAACCTCCAACCCCCAAAACTCACAACATCTGAATACAGGGATGATGAAACACAAAGATTAGACTTTTTCTTATTTCTTTCTGGTTTCCGGTGTTTCATCTCCTGTACTTGAAACTACCTCTCTCTCTCCTTTTTTTTTTTTTCCAAATAAAAATATACTTGGCTTTAGAAATGCAAAAAATTTTGCATTAAAAAAGGAACCTTCTTACTAGATCTGCTCTGTGAGTGCAGCTGGCTTTCCATCTGCTGAATTCATGGAGAATAATGCTAATTTTACACATTTTGTGATTCTTGAACAACCTTCCCTGCTTATCACTACTACCAGTGCTCTCTGAGTTATGACGGTAGGATCTTTAATTCCAAGGTCAGAAGAAAACAGGAACATTTATTCCATTTTGAATCTCATTGAAGGTTAGCCAAAACGCTTTTTATTTCAGCAGCTCAAACGAGACCATCCTCACCATCACTAGAGGGCAATATTGCATTTCTTAAGTCTGCAAGGAGCATTCCCAAGGCTTTCCACGTGGACACCTACACAGATCATTTTCTGTACAAAATTGAGCCTCTTGGAGCACAGAGCCTGCACATGATACTTCACCCTCACAAAGAAAACCCAGTTCTCAAGCGGTCTCCAGGGTGGAGAGTGAGCTGGGGAGCTACTGGCTCTCACACATGCACCCAGGCAAATGCAAAACATGTGCACCAGGAAACTGGTGCTACTTAAAAGAAAACAGATTTGCAAAGGGAACTCTTATGGGATTTTCTGTGTGGCAAGCTCAGGAAACCCGAACTGGAGTAGACTCCCCTGAATTCACAGTTGGTGCTGTAACAACAGAAAGGGGAGGGAAAGACTCTTTCTTTCCCCTCACTGATGGAGGATTTCTATCAGATCTCCTCCTCTTACCACCTTTTCCAAATACGGTGATGGAAACCACACTTTACAATGACCAGTGTCAGTGACAAAGGAGGCAGGCAGAAGCATCCAGCTGCTAAGGCAATGAACCAAGCACAAAAATCTGGGTTAAATTCCCAACTCAGACACGGGTTTCCTTCGTGACCTTCTGAAAATCATTTAGCTGCTTGGGCTGTTGTGTGCTGTGTTTAGAAAAGACCGCTCCCTTCTCTGCCCCCTTCTGTCTGTTTTGCCTGTTAAGCTTATGAGCCCTTTCTTGTGCATGTTTCAAGATCATCAGTTTTGAGGGGTACTCTCAGATTTCTGTTGAGGACTCCCCTGAGAGAATCATTCCTCCATGTGGTGTGAAGCTGAGGTATCCAGGATGTAATGGACGGGCTAGATAGAGAAAGAGGCAGTATATTGTGCCCAACACCTCTGCTCCACTATCTACATCTCTTTCGGTACACCCAGCAAACAGCTTTTCCTTAAGCAGCTCCTACAAGAGGTTCCTTGATAGTCAGCAACTGTGGCTGTGAGAAATTAGCTGTGTAGGAAGGGGGGACACCCCACGAGACTTGCTGACTGTAAAAACCAAAGAAATAATTTTGGAGAAAGTTTAAAAGATCAGCCAACGTTAATCTATTTCTGCATTCCCCCTCCCTCCCCTGCCCCAGTAACTTATAATTCATCAAGTACATTTTCTAAGCATTAATTAAATAGACCAGTGAATATTACTCTGGATAATGAACACAAAGTGCCTACATTGGCTGCTCCCTCTCAACAGCAGAGAAATAATAATGAGTGCTGCAGAAGGTGTCTTGGAAGACTTCAGAAGCTGCTGCATCTGAAACATTTAAGGCCTTTTAGCTACGAGGATGTGTCTTGTACTGATCAGATTGCTCTCTGTTAAGCTTTGGTTAACTGACACTGTGCTCTGAGACAGCTTAAACCCCCTCATGCCATGATGAATGGCAATTGCCATTGTAACCAGCCAAGCACAGACTCACAGTGGTGTCTGTGGAAACTCTTGATCCTTGGGTGTTGGGAAACTGGTATTACTGTAACTTCTCCCTTGCATAACACAAGGCCCACCCACCTCTGACTTGTGGTTCAGAGAAATGCCTGTCTGGGTCCTGGGCTCACGGGGAGAATCCCTAACTGCTGCTGCTGGTCTCATAAGTGTATGTGCAGATGGGCAAATTTAGCAGTGTTAGGAAGGTGTTTGAACACTAGTGCTTCATCCTTGCAGTGGGGACTGGAGAGCTTAGGACTGTCAAGCACCTGAGCTGGTGGGGCGCTTGTGTGGACAGTGAGAGCAGAAAGCAGCAGCACTTCCAATTTCCGCACACCGAAAGAAACTCTCGAACAAAAACTATTTAGCATTGGCTCTAACACGCAGCCCTGGACATATCCCACCAGCCTGAACTTGGCCATCTATAACCCAGCAGGGACCAGGCTCTGAGCAGTCGAGTTGCTGACTGGGAAGATAAGACTGTCATAGCATTTGAGAACACAAGCCCCTGTGTTTCCTTCCAAGCAGAACCTGCCAAATGGTAAAAATATTTCTCTGTGATCCTCAGCACAATGATATTTCAAAACATGACCACAGCAAATGGATATTTTGCCTACTTTAGGTATATATCTGTCCTGGGGCAGTGATATCATCCTACTTCTCGTGAAGCTTGACTCCATTGGGAACCAGCTAGTCCAAAAGACTTCTATCCACATCTTTCCCAGCTGGCTGACTCCAATCTGGTTGGGATGCTCTGTCAGCAGAGCTTGGTGGCTCTGTCAGTGGACTGCCCCTTATTTCATTATTACAAAGCAATGGGTAAAGGAGAACGCCCCTTTTCTGCCTCATCCATCCTTGAGTCTGGTTCATTATCCTTCACCATGTCATTCAGAACCTCAGAGGATAATTTGAAAAATATGAGGCCATTTGCTAACCAGGAAAAGAAAAATCACATGCATTGGTATAATGGACTTAAATGCAGATGTCATTATGTCCAGTGTCTCATGCTAAATGAGTATTCTGAGCAGCACAGGCTGGACAGCAGCTTTTATGTTCCAGCCCTGTTTGCTAATAGTCATGGGTGCACTTTTATGTGCTGACACTTAAAGCATACAATGCTCATGCTAAGTAGTTGGCCTGTTAAGTAATCAGTCAGGAATGAAAATCAGCTAAAAAGCTCCATTTACCTCCCCTTTTGCATTCATTTTGGTTTGGATGCCATGTCCTGTCCCCTGCGCCTGTGCCATGCTCAGGCCCCCCCTCGCCCAGCCCATGGGATCAGTATGCAGGGGACAGGACGCAGCAAGAGAGGTCTGTGTCAACTTTGACTTCATTGCAGGGAAGCCACAAAACTGGAGGTGAAAGTGATTCCAGAGATACAGAGAATTGCTGCTAGCAAAATAAAAAGATATGAATATTGTTTAACCTGAGCCTGTTCCCTCTCTCTTTCCCATCAGCTGTACTATACTACGAAGCCGTCTGCACCTTTATCCACTGCCAATCCTTTTTTCTTAGTGTTTCTGAGATGTTGGCCCATTGAACTCCTAGAAAACCATGTGTTTTGGGGATATTTGCTCATTCCTATGCCTCATCTTCTTTATGTAAAAAATAGTTAGGGATCTACTTTGGAATATATAGATACCAACTCTGTTTGTCTCTTCCAGGCTGTATGTCCTGGGAGTCTGCAAATTACAGGGTGGTCCAGTATCAACACAGAGAAGGGAAGGAATCAAGGTGGTAAATGCAAGTACGTTTCTTCCTGATGCTTGGTTACAGCATCAAGCAAAGGCACTGACCTCAGTACAGTGAGTCCACTGCCCCCTCCCCATGTGGGGAACCAGAGCTGCTGTAAAAGCAGTAACCCAGCTCAAAATACTCTGCAAATCGTCCCACCCCTGCAGTGTCCCATGGAGCTTGGCTTGGCTTGCAAGAGAAGTGCATTTTTGTATGAAAAGATGTGTTAATTTTTGTATAAAAACTGCTGCAGCTCCTCTGGCTTGGAGTGATGTGGATATCTGTCCCAAGCAGGAGGTGAGAGCAGTGACTGGATCACAGTAGCACGCTGCCTTCCTTCCCTGCTCTCCCTCAGTCACCAGGGGCATTGCCCCTCAATCTCCTGAGCATCAGCACAGCCCTTTTCTGCTCTTTAGTCCTTGCCAAGAGTCACATCTTGTCTATTAGAGGTGACTTTCTGGATGCACTGTCTGGCATAACACCATCTCTCAGTATCTAGAGACCATCTTTCATCGGAGGATTTTGGATCATTTTATGAATAGAAATCCCTCCAGCCATTCCATGTGTTGTCACCAGCACACAAAAGTATGATTTGCTGTGATTTGCTTTGGTATAAGCTTTACTTACTCACTGACTCTACACCTTGTCCAATGCCCTGGCAATGGGGGGACCCCTCACAGCAGACTTTTCTGTTGCTCTCCTGATGACAGAACATCACACCTGCTGGTGTGAGGTACAAACACAGAAATTGCATTGGAAATGGAAACAATATCTGCCTGACTTTGACCCAGTCAGAGTAGATGTGTGTAGGCACTGACACAGCTACTGCTGCTTGATCCAAATTAGATACAAATCCTACACTGACAGCATCCATCATTTCTGCATGGTACCTATCATGCTGTCTAAATGCTTCCCAAAATTAGACAAGACAATGCTGCCAGCATCAACATGTTTAAAATGTGGCTCAAAACAACAGAACGCTGGCTTTTCCTTCCACCTGGGGTAGCTGAATGGAAAGGAAAAACAACTTATCCCCTTCTCTCAACACAGCTCACTTATACAAATATATTCCTAGTTAAGCAGAAAACAGAAATGATGTTATGGGACTCAAGAGCCAGACTGCTATTAAGATGTGTGTGTAATGGATGGCTTAGCTCAGAGCTGTGTGCTAAGTAGCAGAGCCCCATTAGTTCCCTTCCTCAAGCAAAGGTCGGTTTTCACACAAGTAAATCTTCCGACTGGACAGAAGTTTCTCATATCTCTAAAGAGACTCTGAGGAGCAAAGCCTCCCCGCAGGCAATTTATTACACCTTCCCCCGGGTGAACAGAGCAGGGGGCCACCCTGGGAAGGCTGCAATAAATTGTCTGCGGGGAGCCTTGTCTTCCAGCACAAACAAGGTCTGTGCGGCTGTATTTATACACTGTGGCAGGCGGGGAGGAGGGGGTGTGCGGGGCTGCCGGCTTTTGGGATCTTCCTGCTTAGCGTACACACAGCTGGTACACACCAACCAGCAAAACACATGCTGTGCAGAGAGATCTGGGTTATGACACGGACTTTATAGACAGGGCAGCTCACAGAAACCCCTGAAAGCAGCTTGGTTGGACTGGGTTGATTATGCGGGTTTAATATTCTGTGTTTTGCTGTTATTTCTACAGCACTGCAGCACAGTGCATGGACATGTAGAGCTTTAATGTGAGCAGGACATGGCTTTTTGTCTCCTCTTATATGTAGCATAAATTCACTGGTGCAGGGAATTTCTGGCTCAGTACTGGCACTGACAGCAGGTGAGGGAGACAGCACAGCTGGAAGGAGCTCTGGAAAGAGACAGCCATGAGAATGAAGATGGAGCACCCCAAGGTGCTGAAAAATCTCAAGGCAGTTTCCTGAACTCTCCTGGGATGATCAAACTCCAGGGCAAATTGAGGTCCAGCACTACTCTCCTTGCAGGTCCTTGTGCAGAGGGATCTGGAGCTGACCAGGGAAGAGCAGAGGAGCAGAGTAATTTGTGTATATGTGATTTTCCCCTGCCAACTTCTCCTGGGTGCTAACAGGTGTAATAAAGCCTTGAGTGACAGCAAATTCTGCCACTTATCTCCTTCTCTCCCGACTGTAAATTTGATGTATTTGATAATCTCCTTGTATGTCTCCCCCCAGTTCCTGTAAAACCATCTCACACCATGTGGCAGAAAGAGGGCTGTCTGCTCCTTCTCCCTCCTTGGATGGGAGAGACAGGAGCTCACAATTCCTCATTCCCTTCCTGAAGAAAAGGACTAGAGCACCACATACCCCTCTTTGGTGGGGAAAACTGTGGATGGAGAAACACAGCCCATCACATGCGAGACAAATAAATTGCTCTGGTTAATCTAGTGTGGTTCTATTCAGCTCCTCCTGCCACAGCAGGCTGCTGTCATCACCACCCTCTAATCTGATTTCTTGGAGAGAAGCAAAGCTGAGTAGATGTGAATGGCACCACAGCCATGGTGTGCTGGGATTGCCAGGTGAGTTAGTCGGGGAAGTTGAGAGCGGGATGCTATGAATCTGCACCCCACACCTGTGTCTGCCTGTGTTAGAGGCAGCAATGCATTTCTAAGGTCTGTCTAGCCCTATGAATAACCACTGTCTCTCTTCCTTCCAGGGTCAACTGTTTCCAAATGGTCTTCTGCTTCTTTTATTTTTAGCATTAGTCCTTTTCTAATGGAACACAAGTTTAAAGACTGGCTACAAAGGAGGGCTGAAAGACTAAAATAGCATAAGGCCTCATTAAGAGGTGAAATCTGGTCCAATTCCATTTAGGTAGTCAGGCAGAACCTTGTAGATGGGAAATGCTTCCTCAACCCTGACTGTGCCAACCTGTTTGAAATAATAATTTTAAATTTATAGACGGCCCTTGTACACAGAGGGATTAATCAGGTGAAAAGAGGTAGCTATGATGTAAACGCCTACATCTGAGCAGGGGTCTGAGGTCAGAGAAGAGACACAGGTATTTTAGCTTGCAACTTGTTGAATTCTGAAGAAGTCATCTCAGATAAGCTGGATGAGTTGTTCCTGAAAAGTGCCTATTTCTTTCCTGTGGTTGCACAGGGAGGCTGCACTAATTAGCCCTGACACAGAGCTGTCTGCCAGGTAAACATCCCAGATTTGGTGTGGCGAGTCTCATCTCAGACATCAGTCCCACCTGCCTCGGACCTGGACCACTGCTGTTGCACATAGACCTCCTTTCTGTCAGGTTAAAGGGAGCAATGACACCCACGAGCTTTACACTCTATGTTTCAGTGCTGGTCTCTTATTTAGGGCCACTTTGTTCTCCAGTAACTGTGGTAACCTGGCAAAATCTCTGGCCTCAATATTGAGAGTCCTGAGCCCCCACAGCTCCCATGCTGACTTCAGCCTAGCCAGCATGTATGAACACATGCCAGATGTTGCTGAACACAGGCATTCCTTTGTGGGAATACTGCTGGGCCATAGATACAAACTCTGCCCCACAGTGTATTTGAGTATTGAGGATTTATTTCTCATTTTGTTCCATGCCGTTCTGAAAGAAAAACCTTTCCATGTGAGAGATATTCTGATTTAGTGTGACGACTTCTGCAGTGAGTTGTCCCTGTTTAGCTGGTGGAGCTACCCTGAGAACAAATATATTCATTCCTGGGAAAAGATCCACCAGCGGAGTGAATTTTATTTGCGAAGTTTGTTCATATAAATTAACAGCATGACAAACACCCAGAAGATAATGAGATCAGACCCATGCTGGTGGTTCCCTTGCTAAGGATCGCTAATCTCACAAGGCCATCGTTTGAGGATGAGAACTCACTGCAAAGCCTGGCTGACTTTATTTTCCATGAACAAACAGCATGTCTATGCTTTGGTCCTCTCTCACCTCAAAGTTTTACACAAAGTTTAACTTTGCCTTCCTACTGTATGTGTGAGTCTGAGCAAAATGCTTCCTTCCCTGCTGAAAGTATAACAACCTTCATCTGAAGCCCTGCTAGCTCTGTTTACCTCTGAACTCTTTGACGTGGGTCTCCATACTTAGGTTCGTGCCCTTTACCACACAGCTCCCTGTTCTCTTCTGGTCTCAAAACACCTCTGTAAAATCAACTAACCAAGCAATCCCTCTTTCCTTTATCCCCATCCTGCACTTCTCCTGGACTTCAGTGATGACTCTCATCTGACTTGGCTTACCTGCATCATAAACCCTCCAAGGCAGGGAATGAATTTCACCAACAACTGAGTGACCAGGGCTACAGGAAGCCATCCAGGGAAGCTAATTCCATGATGAGAACTAATATCACTCCCATCCAGTTGCCAGACACCCCACCTCCCCTGCATGACACATGGTACTCCCTCTTGCTTTCATGTCTGGCTTTAGAGCTATGTAAACAGATATTACCAGAATCTTATAAAATAATATTGCACAATAGCCATGGGACAGTTTAAGCTGCCCAAGAGTTTTGATTGTTTCCTGTGTTGCTTTCAGTGGAAAGCTTCTAGAGAAGCACTGGATGACAGCCTGAAGACAGGGAGGCTTCAGTAACTGTGTAAATGTACAAGGGCAGAAGAAATTTCTTACAAAGTAATGCTAAAAACATCCTTCTAAAATCCTCCTTCTTTGACACGGTGCTGTGAAATTTTTGGTCTTTGATTACGGAAGAGAGTAAAGACACTGGAGATCAGTGTTCAACAATGTCAAACCCCAAGGAAATGTGTGTCAAAAGACAAAGCTTCAGCAGTGCTGCAGAGATTTAAAAAAGGGAGGAGAATTTCACACTGCAAAGCTTGTGAAACTTCCTATTTTCAGCACGTTTCTTCCAAGAAACCTTTTCTTAAGAAGGCAGGCTTCCCTTTAAATGTACTTTTAGAGCAAGCTAAAATCTGTGGCATCTTTTGTGGGCATGCTGCCCATCAACATTGCTGCAGGAGTTTTGAGGGTAAAAACAATCTGATGTTCACATAAAAAAGGTGAAAATGTAGTTTATCCTCTTCACAAACTACCATTCACTGTTCTTGCCTGAGGCTTCATCTCTTCAGTAGCTATACAGTGTGATTGAATTGTACATTTACTTCAACTAGAGGGAAAAACCCACACCATTACTAAATCCCAATGCAGTAAACAGATTTCTGTGTCATGAGCATCTGGCACATCCAGTTACTTGTATTACTATCTCCCCAATTAGGATGCCCAGCACCAATCTAAGCTTTGTCAGCTGCAATGCTTGGGAGGGGTAATGCAAGAAGGTATCTGCAAACACAGGCAAGCCTTTACCAGTGATATAGTAGGTATTATGGGCACTCAGTCCCTTAAAAATTAACACATCTGTGATTAAGTATGGCACAGCACTAATTATCTCTGCTTTCCAGCTGAGGGCAGCAGGGGAGAGGGAGCATTCTGTTTATGGTATGTTTATGGATGTCTTTTCAAACTGCCACTCATCCCCCAGATTATGAAAATAAAACCCCATCTATGGGTGGGTCTCTTCACAACCTTTCTGTCAGCCCTTGCTTTAGTTCCCAAGCCAGAACTGAAACCACTGGGTGACAGATATGTGGGGCCTTTCCAACTTCAGCCATCTGGCTGGAGTTGGTTTCTTCAATTGCCTTCTGCTCAGATCAGATCTGGGGATGAATATGGGAACTTTTTACGTGCTGAGAAACTTTTTCAACTTCTGCCAGCATCTGACATCCACAGGGGAAATAAGCAGTAGAAAAGCCATGGTAAGTTAATGCCCATTCCTAAATCTTGAAGCATCTGGCCTTCCACTCCAATCCAAATCATAACTCAGTGTGACAATCCACTCATTACTGCCCCCAATAAAAGTCCACAATCAGTCTGGTTTTCACACATGCACTTTTCAGACACTGAATGTGTGTGTGGGTTTTTTCCCTATAGACTGCAATTCCAGAACAGGAGGGGTCACTCGTTCACTAGCAGTTATATGGATCCATACCCTAGGATGCTTCTTGGCTACGATCCTGCTAGAATGACTGGTCTCCACTGTGCTGCCAACTTTCATAAAACAATACAGATGGCAATATTTATGCTTGTTGAGTGGTCTTTGAAATGAATACGAGAGCGGCTCAGTAGCACCGGCTTTCACACATTTAACAGTTCCACTCCTAAAACCTGCACTTAGCTCTTGCTCAGCCAAAGCTTTCCCTGCTTTCCATGGGATCCCTGTCCTAGCACAGACTCCTCAATTTGGCCCCTAGACAAGATGTTTGATAACAGAGTTGATGTGTTCATAACGAGCATCAACAGCTTTGTTAATTCTAAGCACAGGTGGATCTGGATCTTACACACTGAAGCTGTTCAGCTCTGATCTACGCTTACGGTTTGAAGCACTCAAAATGTACACTAAACTCTTCTCTTGAGAGACAGCAGGCAAATTCTGGACTCGTGGGGCCACCCACCACTAAATATGGGGACATAACAGAACAAAGGGTCTCTTCTTTTGAGAACTCTCCCTTGTAATGGAAGTCAAATGAATGACAATCACCATGCAAGTTAAAAAAAGGCTTCACTCAGGGGAAGAAACTCAAAAGTAGGTCTTCATTTTTTGTGGGCACTATGGAATGAATGAGAGTGATGTCAGATGTAATATAACAGTGAAGTGGAAAGCCTAACAGAAAAAGACACGGTAATGCTGCACTAGCTAGTTCTAGACATGAGCTACCCATTAAAAGTAAGTCAAAACCCTCAACTTAATTTTGTGCATATGCCATCCCAGCCTCCGGCCTCTCTCTGGGCGTTTCAAAGCTGCAAGAGCAAATTTGTCTTCTCAGAAAATATCTCCCTTGGAGGCAAAGACACTGTGTGCACAAGAGCACTGGCAGCTTCCAGCAGCTTCCAAGCACTAACAGCTCCTTGTAAAAATCCCAGATGAAGTTTGAGGCTCCCAAACTACAACAATCTTCATTAAAACCTTTCTAGTCTGATCCAGCTGTGTAGAAGCCAACTGGCTGCCATAAAATGCTATAATTTGCTATTTGTGAGTTCAGAAGGTGAATATGACAGAACTGTACCAGGATTGATTTGGTCCCTGACAGAACAGACACCCTGGGCACAATCCAGAGGAAATGTGGCTCGTTGGTGAGGAAGCGAGTGTTTTCCCTCCAGGTTGCTGGCTCAAATGGGTTATCCTGGCAGAAGGAGGGCTTTGTTCTTCAGCCCTACCCAGCTTGGACTTTCCAGTTCAAAGCCCACAAGTAAAAGCGTAAAGACATAACATCTGATCTTGTCCTCATGCAACATTTCTCCGTGGGCAGCTCTGGGTGTTAGTGTGGCTACTACTTGTTTACGCTTGAGTGAGAAGAGTTTTCTAACTCAAAGAGCTCAAAAGAAACCTATGCAGAAGTGTTTTTTTGTCCACAGGTGTTTCTACAGTGTGAGAAACCGACAACCTCATTTCCTGGTCTGCAGGGAACAGGTTGTCCATAGCTGTATCCCATGGGAAGGGCTCACCAACACACACTTACCTGACACAAAAGTACAAAACAACCGGTCCTGACTTTTTGGGGAAGTCATGTTCCAGCACCCGTCGGTCCAGCTGAAGCCAGTTCAAGTGTCCCCTGGCAAGAGAAGAGACAGTTTTGAGCCTGGCACCAAAGAAGTTTCTTGCTCCTCGTGGCAGTGAGGTCTGAGGTGTTACAAAATATGAGCTGAAACACCTGCTATTTGCCCTTGACTATTGCATGATATTTGAAAAACACACAGTAAATGTTTGAGAAGTGGAGGCGATATCATCCTGGCAGCGCTTCAGTCTGGGAATCAAACTGCTAAAGTTCAATCTGTCAGGGAGCACTGAGCAGGCAGGACAGCCCAAAATGTTATAAGCTTCACCTTTTTACTACAAGCCCCTGGAGCAGTTGTATCATTAAAAGTCTGTCAAGATTTTCATTAGAAATCCTTATGGTTAAGAGTTTCCACAACGCCTGCAGTATTTCACTCAAGGCTAAACCTGACTCTACAGACTGAGACAGTTTATTTACCACCCACATGCCTGTAATAGCCTCTCTAGGTTTGCCCAGCCCTCGTTTTTCCTTCTTTAGAGACCTCTTGAAAAACAGCTGCTCTGTGAAGCGTTCCAGCTCCAATTACCACATGCTGCTTTTCTTTTGCCTAGATGGTACCTGTCGTCATTATTTTCTCCTGTAATTTATCCATTCGTGCCTTGCTGCTGGAAGCTTTCCTGGGCAGGAACTCTGTTCTTTGTCACGTTCCCCGCGTTGTAGAGCGCTTTGTGTGTGTGTGTGTGTGTGAGAGGGACTTTATAAATACCATTATTTGTATTACAGGGGCATCTCACTCCCCCGCTGAGATAAAGGCCCTGTTAAATTAGGCACTGTGGAAATACCTAGGGTGAAATTCAGGCCCCACTGAATCTGGCCAGAAATTTGTCATTGCCTCCAGTGATGCTAGGGCTGCATCCTGTGAGTTTTTTGCTATTGATTTCAGCCAGACCAGATTTCACCCAGAGGGAGAGGCAGCCCTTGCCTTCAGTGCAGTGCTGTCTAGACAAGCAAGGAGCGAGAGAATTGAAGTGATTTGGGGGAGAATCTTGCAGCAAATAAAGCAGGAAATGGAACTCAGATGTTCTGAGCTTTATTCCAGTGCCTATTCACCAGCTCATGCTAATCCTCAAGAATAATTCTTCATTCCACTGTAAATGAAAAAAAAAAAAGCCAAAAAAAGGAGCTTGGTTTAAAAAAAGTCCAATAAATTAACTTCTAGAATTGCAACAAGCCTTAGCAATGTACCCTGTCAGCAAACCCACTCAGCTTTCACAGGGGTCTGCCTGTTCTTCCTTGAAGGAAGCATGAGCTTCTGAGAAGCAACCGAGAAGCCCATTTGGAAAGCAGGCAGTGACATCTCTGTAGCAATTTAACTGGATTTGCAGCTCCATCTCTCCATCTTTCCTAGAAAAATAAATAAAGGAGAAAGCAGCAGTTTCAGGAGGCTTTGAATCACCTGGGTTCAGTTGGAATTTCCGTACTGCTGCCCTGGTTTACATGGGTGCAGAAGTGGATGGGCAGCTCAGGGACCTTCCCCCCCAGGCACCTCCAGGCTGCCCTGGAGACCCTCTGGGACCCTGTGTGGGCTCACCTCAGCCAGCACACTGCTTTCCACTAAGGAATTCAAAATTACTTTGAGCTCCACTCATCACTGCCGTGGGTTCAGGATCAGACATCTACAAAAGAGTTCTCAAATTTTGCCATATAGAAGTCAGGTGTTCAGTTTAATCAGCCTTTGTATCTGCTTTGCAAAAGTACTGAGTCTTAATGTGGTACAAGTGATACATGTGGAATCAGGTATTTTCAAACTCATCCTCCACATCTTTTGGTGTACAAAAGATCGAAACCTATTTTATCCCCTGCTGTAGACACCTGTGTGTTTCTTCCCAAGATATTTTAATTTTTAGGCAGTTTTTTTTCTCTAGATGAAGCTTTTACATAAGTTTTTTCTTTATTTAATTTTTTTCCTCTAGGTAAAGGGAAGCCTGAACTGTGTTTTAAGGGCGTAGATTTGGTAGCAACCTGCCTACTGTGAAGGGGTGATATCGTTCAGATTTTCAAGCCCAACTGGTCACTTCATATGTCTCTATTGCAGCTCATGGACTGAGAGAAGACTGCCCAGGCTGTGACAGCACTGGCATCAGGGTGAGGATGGTCATGCTAACTGGGCTGGGTGTAGGGAGTAACTGGCCTGGCTCTAAGCAGGCTCCATAGCTGGGCACACAGCACAGTGGGGTTTCCTTCCATCATTTCTGCTGCTGGTATGTAGCTGCCCAATGCTACTGTAGGAACCCTGCATCATTCCCTGTTGTTCAGTACAGATGGGTACTTTAACAAGATTTGGTTTTTAGAAGACTGATGTTCCAGGCTGACAGAAATTAAGCCCCATTGAAAGATTTTCAGCCTGGGTACCCAAATATTAGAGGTGTCTA
>NW_020884881.1:16291622-16360946 GCF_003945725.1 Corapipo altera | reverse complement strand
CATCCCCCCTTCTTGAAATCTGTCCTTTTCCCTATTCTTCTTGTCCTGAAGTGCTATTATGTTTCTTTTAACATGAGTCAGGAAGGCTGAAATTAGCTGTGAAGTACAGATGAGGATTGAAACTAGCCATGCTCACCCATTCCTAGCCAAAGGACAACCTGAGCATTTAACCACATAGGCCACAGTACAAAGCACTGTCAGAGCAAGGAAAAGCCACACAAAGCCTGACATCCTATCCTGAACCTGTCCAGTTCCATTTGTATCACCAAAGTAGCAGCCACCAGCAGCTGATGGTGTTACACACCAGTTCCCACCCAGGCAGAGTTGTTGACAATGGACTTACTGTCTACCTCTATGTTTATTCAACAGCAATGTCTGGCTTTGCCTAACGTGCACAAGGAAGGGTTGAGAAGCCATGGTGCACAGCACAATAAATCATTTCAAGGTATTTCTTATTTTGAAAAGACTTTTCTTTCTCACTCTGTTTTAACTGGAGAAGCTGGTTGATATAATCAGTACAAAATGACTACCTGCATAGACGTGTGCATACCAGGTTACACATTTATGTCCCACACGTACACGGTTGTGTGCACTGAATAACACATTTAATTGCCACTGAGTTTTTAGGCTGAAGAGTTTCATTACTCTCATCTGCATGGAGCTTAAATCCAAAGCTCCTTCAGAGGAGGAAGGTCACTTAAATCCCTGCCAGGAGCTAACTGCTCACTGTACTCAATTACTACTTACAATCTTTCATCGCTGAGGGCTTCTGGACTGCATGCTGTCACCTAACTCCTTGTTCTCAAGTATGCATGTGTGGCATGTAGAGAGCAGCAGTGAATAGTCACTGGCATCTGCCTGTGAATGTGGTCTATTGGGGAGCCAAACTCTGATGCCGTTACACCGCAAAACTCTTGGCTCTGGAAGCTGTCCTCCTGTCGTCAGCAGAACTATTCATGGAGCACAATCCCATGTAAGACAGAGAAAAGTATGGGCATATAACCCTAGGCATGTAGCAATCCTGATGGTTTTCATGGTCCGATTTAGGCAGCTTGCACTGGGATCCCATTCATACGTGCCTAAGTCTAGCTGGATTTCCTTCATGGTTCAATTTAGAGACACAAAGTACCTTTTGTTTCATTATCACCATTGATTTGTTCGTTTGGGTGTTTTGTATCAGTGTATTCACAAATAATGGTGTAAACAGTTTTGAGGGACCTGCAGGGAGGTGGAATATTGGAAGCCAGATCATTTTCATCTGTTGGCTGTACTCATGTTGGCAGTTAAACTGGTGTGTCAACAACAACCACATAATTGCTTTTAGGAAAAGAAACTGGGTCCATTCAGTTTACAGACTGAGTATGGATTTTGGTGCCCAGGGTCCATATTGTCAATTGTGTGCAATAGTTCTGTTTTCTTTTATCAGTAAAGTGTGGTACATCAATGAGTACTTTGCCTCCAGGTGGTTCTGTTTATAGAGTTTTACTGGTTAGTGTCCAGTTTTCTGAAAAGTGGATCCACATTGATTTGTGTTATAAAGGTATTTAGACCAATAAACCAACTCACACCCCTTCAGTGTCAAACTCATGTTGAATTGAGTGGACACTGAGAAAGATCAATTCACATAATAGGAACCATATAAACTATTTTACGGTTTCATCAGTCGTGACAGAAACAAAATACCCTTTAAGCTCACAGATTTTTTCAATTAAGAAATACTTTTGAAGAGGCTGAGAAGCTCAAGGAGCTATATGAGTTTAACTGTACAAATTTTGGAAAAGAGTGGACTCGGTGATAAAGGAACTGGTCCAGTGCCAGAGCAGGGTGTTACTCTGAATGCTGCACCCTCCAGTGGACCAGCTGTTCAACCAGGATGTGGGACACCTGCTCCCTCATTTTGGCTCTGCCACATGGCTGGAAGGTGGAAATAGGCTTCCTCCCAGTTCCCAGGGATGAGAGAGTATTCCAGGGAAGGGTGGTACCCTGCTGCCCCTTAGCCATCCCCTTGGCCATAAGGTCCTGTGCTGAGCAAAAGCATCCTCTATCATTGCCTTATTGTGTTAGTACAATCTCTAGATACATGTAACATAAATATTGAGGGTCTCAGTGCTTTGCAGTTTTTATCATATGTATTAATCAGCTGAAGAAGCTGTTCTGCAGGTTCTCTGGTGAGGGAGCAAAAGGGTTTGAGTCAGCTTTTGATTGGACCCATGGAGAGAGGGAGCTGTGGGATGCAAAAGTTGATAACTCTCCGTGGAGCACGTGACTCACATCTAAGGACAAGTAAAGGATGTGGAAAACCTGCCCAGGGCCCAGACGGGGAGTCTGCAGTGAACAGAAGGGTAATTCTGACCACTTGCTCTCAGTGAATGCTGGAGGAGCTGATGCCAAGGGAAAGGGCACTTAGCGGAGATTCATAACCAGCTGAACTAAAAAAAAAGCCCTTTCCCCATTCCTTTTCAATTTTAATCAACCTGCATATTGCTCTTCTGGCTTCCTGTGAAGCTTGGCCCCACGTGCTGTACAGGGACACCCTTTTGACCTGTGCTCTCCCGCAGTTAATGGCTCACCATAAAGCGTTCCTATGATCATTAAAATAGAAGGCGTTATTCCCCCCTCCATAATAGTCTGACAATCTAATTTTAGTCACGCTGAATGCAGTAATGGCCCTATATTATCACAAGAAACTATTAAGTTGCCAACGCAAAGGTTGTTCCTATTGATTTTCTTCTAAGGTTGTCATGATAGAGCACAACTAATGAATGGAAATCCCCAGTACAAATAATTTCTAAATAAATTACTCTCATAGAGCTTTTACACTTAAATAGAAGAATTGATTTAATACTTTAGTGGCTTTTCTTCTTTCTAAACTTGCAATTTAGCCAACCCCAGACTACATTTATGAACCAGGCTTGTTCTGTTTTAGCTGGTTATGAGTTCCCTTCAAGTAAGGCACATGGAAATTCAGTGGAGAGTGAAGAGAAGGAAGTCCTTGAGGGTCTGTGTCACAGAATTAAAGAGTTTCTTTTCACATGGCTGGTCTGTATCAGCTAAAGGGCTGTGTTAGGTGCCCTGCAAATACAAATTAGGGGACTGTTTTTACTACTTTTTGGAGAAAGGGGATTTTTTATATTTCCATTTCACATTGCAGGTTAAGATCTGTGGTACAGACAGGCCAGTTCATTTTCTCAAGTTGGCATGGAACATCTATTTCCAAGACCCTGTCCAAGGCCCCAGGTATATTCTTTTTTCTATGTTCAGTCAAATAAAACAATTGCTGTTTGTGACAGCTCTATTCAAAGCATTTTACAACTGAAGAAGAAATACTTTTGTCAAGGTTATTTTCACAGCACTGAAGAAGCCTCAGTGCAAATGTCAGAGTCGCAGTGCGACAGAAGAAGGTATGCAGACCAGCTTCAGATCAGCTTCGACTTACTGGCTGGTTTCTGAGTTGCATTTCCTTGATTTAATGAGGGTGTCCCCAAAACTTTCCTGTGGGCTGGATAAGGATCTCCTAAAATGCACCCTGCTTTGTCTTGACCACAGGTCTGAAGGTGACCAAGAGAGTGGATGCCATCACCTAACCCTTTGAAATCCTGCCAGGGCAGAGCACATCCTTCTGCATCCATTGTGTATCTTCAAGCTCTACCTCAACAGCCTCTATCAGTTACTTGCACTTCCTCCCATCGCTAACTCAGGTCTTTGCTCACACCATTTGGAGTTAAACCTGGAGGCCCCAGTGAAGCCTGGGCTCTCTCTAGTTGATGCCTCCTCATTAGCTTCCCTTGCACTCCCAGGGGAGCCCTGTGCCCTCACAGCTCAACTGAGAGCTGGGGCTTGCTCAGCTGCTCCCTGGTTACACTCTGACATGTGTCTTGTTTCTCACCTGTGCCGTTAGGACTGTTAAGGGAACATTTTCACCTCATAGTGTGCTTTGGCTTCTCTGGTGGTTTTCCTGCACCCCTCAGGCAGCACCCACTGAGTTACGTGCTCTCTCCAACACAGAATAAGACTGTGGTAAGAGCAATTTCCTCCTCCTGCTGTATAAATGCTCAGTGCCTCCTGCTGTTTCTCCTTGGAGGATCAGTTTCATTAATTTGTGTTGGGTTGGAGATCTCCTACAGGGCTGAGTTGCTCATGTCAGTGAGTTGGGATGGATTCTGGGATTTGGGTACTGTGTCTGCACGCGCTTGATGTTGAGTGTTCCTCCATCCTGGGAGCTGTGTCCTGAGATGGCCTCAGGCTGTCCAAGGCAGGCACTTGCCAAAGGAATTGACTTTAGAGGGGTGCTTACTGCTGAGATGAATGAGGATATGTTTGTGTAATTAAACAGCAGCCTCTGATTACCCGATCCTGAATCATTATTCCAGCAGATGATTTACATCTCCCTGCTACTTCAGCAGGAGAGCGGAACTGGCTCACGACAGCAATACTGCTGACTCAGCTGTTCTGGAGGCACAGCACTGGCTTGAAAATCTCGGGTTTTTAAAATGATACTTCCTGAATATGAATCTTCCTGATTCATGTACAAAGAGAAAACCCATTGCACACTGAGGTGGAGTAGGTGGATGTGCATACAAGACATAGTCCATATGCAAAGGACAGTGTAAATCCTGAGAGAAAACAGACAGCTGGAAAAATGTAGCAGGGATTGTGCAGTAGCACTGAGGGGTCGCAGCCTAGGACTAATCACAGACTTTGGCAGACCTTAATGCTTCTCCAGTGCTAATTTTATTCTTGCCGTTTAATCAAGGGGTAGATGCGGCCTGTCTTGAGACAAACCCTCCAATTTTGTGGTAATCTGAGGACTCTGGGAACTGTTGTTCTAGGCAAACAACCAACACTGAGGTGACTGCAGTGTCAGTGTCCCATCCTTTGGTTTAGTTCAGCCATAAGGCCGTTGTATGATTCCTGGTGAGGTCAAATCCTTTCCATGATGGAAATTTTATACTTGAAAATGCTTTTAATTCATGCTAAATTTGGCAATCCCTTCCTTTCTCACACTTCCTTCTTTCTTTTTATTTTTAAGAAACTCGAATCTGGGATCTAAAACATCAGAAATAGTAGAGTAATTTTGTGAGGTTGAGTTTCTTTTTTTCCTTTCCTTGAAATAATATAGCACCACTTTTAAGCCTGCCTTAGTGAATAAACTGATTAACACTGATTGAACCACCAATCTGGTAATGATTTTGAACTAGTGAGTGGATCTTAGATCCATGAGAGCTTAAGGTAACCTTTTAACAGTGGCAAATGACTCCAACTCTTTGAACGTGGCGTTAGGAAGGGATTGTTACTGCCTCAGTTCACCTCCAGCCATACTTAACTTGCCATGAGAGGCCTCTAGCCCTCTGAGGAAGGGGCAGTACAGGACAGACTGTGATGTGAGGTCCATGCCCTCCTAGACCTTGGTTTAGGACCTTGGGTTGCACAGTGTTTCTACGATGGTTGTTTTTCTTAGGACAAACCCAACAAGATTTTCTGATATCTAAGAGTTGCCTCTTACGTCTTTGATTTCTCACACTTACGTTTCATCTGTGAATGCAATTCCAAAGTACTCCTTCTCCTTCAGGTTGAAATGAGATGCCACCAAGTCAAGCAACTCCTTGGCCAAAAGCTTTGGCTGGAAAACAAGAATGAAAGAAAGTGATTAATGAGGAGAACTTGGATAGAACTGCACTGTGCTTCTGGAGGAAAACACTATCCTTGAAGACACTCCACAGCTGTTGCTTATATGTTCTCTCTGGTGTTCAAGGTAAATCTGCAAGGAACATTAGCCCCTTGAAATGAGCAGTAGTTTCCCTCCCAGGTAAATAATAAAAACCTGGCAATTCTGACCTATTCAGTGCTTAATGTTCCTGCAGACAGATGACTTGCTGCCTGCCAGTGCTCGAATCTACCAGGACCAGCTCCCTCCTGCCTCTCTTGATAATTTTAGTTGTTAAAGCTTTTTATCAAGGACCTTTGCAAACACATTTCAGACACCCACTCTCTCACACACAGCATGGATATATGCTCATAACACTAACAAAATACATAGTGCCAAAAGATAGGATGTGACAGGACCAAATGAGAAGTAAATGATAGAACAAAATAGTTTCCCATTCACTATTGCTTGTCATATAGAGATAAGGATATATCCTCAAATTTAGGCACTTGGAAAGAAAGACAGGAAAGTAGCACACATGTTCAAAATGCCATTTGTTAAGAGCATAAAAGCCAAGCTCAGAGAAACAGAGGATGGTGCATTACTACCTTTTCTGCAAAATCTTATTTGTCTTTTAACTCCAATGTGTCCTTCTGCCTCTATGAATTTTCCCCAGCTCTGGTGAGCTCCTGTCTTTCTGACCAGACTTCTGAAGCCTTGGCCATAACACAGCTCTTGTCCTGAGTGTCACTGGTCGGAAACAGGGGTTCAAAGGATCCAGGTGGCTGCTGCCTGCAATAGCCCCAGATCCCAGAGCTGCAATGGTTACAGCAGCACTGGCACAGCTGGAGTCAGAGGTCCCAACAATGTTCCCTGGTGACTGCTTATAAGGATTTGGTCTACAAATCTCTGTGCTGCAAGCCTCAGGGATAATAAAACTGTCTGCAGGCTTGACTGACCCAACCAGTCTGCCAGGCAGCTGAGTCAGTTACCCCAGACATGAACCTGTTGTTAAATGGAGGTGAAATGATGATGCTGTGCAGAAAATGAGTGTCGAGGACCTGGTAACCCTACTGTCCTAATCGACTGCCCTGTACTGTAAACACAAACACAGCTTGTATTGAAAAAGCCCTGATTTGTACTTTAATGACCGAACAGACTCATAAGACTCTCAACCTCTGGAAATGTCTCTAAACCCAGCACTATCACAGTATCTGACATAGCTGAGACTTTCCCTGTGTACTTCCCTGGCATTCATATGAGTGTTACACCACTCTGCACCCACCCATCTCCCTGCTCTGTTCTAGTGCAGTTACAGCAATGTCTGAACTGCCCCTTTGGGGCACCCAATGCACAGGGGGTCTCTAGGTCATTCCAGCAAAGAAAGAAGCAACAGCTGTGCCTAAATGCAACACTGGCTTAAAGAAGCCTCTGAATACAAAAGAAGTTGCTGTGTAGGAGGAACAGGCTGGCAGATAACAAATAGGTGGGATGCAACCAGCCTAATTTGAATTCCCAAGTCAGACTTCTCAGGCACAACTGTTGGAGTCTCTGCTATGACTTTACTGCCAGCTGCATTGACTTTCACTCCTGAATCAGCTCCCACACAGTGCTCAGAGATGAGCAGACCAGGCATGATGTCATGGTCAGATCCCCTGTCCCCTTAAGTCCCTTCAGGGACCCAATCAAAGAGCACACCAGCTACACCAGACTTTCTGGAGACTCCTCAGATACTTCTCTCCTGGCACTGTGCTGGGTGAGAGGGATATTTGCAGCACCCCTGTCTCCTGTAAGATGAACTTCTCTTTGCCAGACCATTAGAAGAACAAACTACAGTTTGACTTATGATATACAAAAATACTGTGACAAAGAGGATGGTAAGACTGCCAGGTGGATTCAGAGATACAAAGGCTCAGTGCAGGTGGCAGGTTACTGTGGGGTGTAGAATGAGTTTTCAGCTTAACAACAGACAAACATGCAAAAACATATAAAGGATAGAGAGGAAGAGGGGTTTGAGCCTGTCAGTGTGTAGTTTGAAGCTGTGCTTTTCCCCCACTCCTGTCCAAGTCTCCCTGCTACTTTCTCTCCTGGTTGGGCCAAATTCTCTCTGCACCAGAAAGGGATTTCTTCCCAAGCCAGCACTACCACAAGAGGATGGGTGGGAATGCATGGCAGGTCTGACTCCTCCATGGCCAAGGCCAAAGTGGGGGTAGTTGGTGGAGGTGAGTCCATGTCTGAGGGCATTGCAGGCACAGTGCTGCATGTCTGTCACTGCCTGGCACCCAGTGCTCTGGGATGACTCAGTTATTTGATAAACGAGCAATTGTGCTGCCAAGCAAGGCAGTGAGCCATCAGTGTCCCACCTGAGAGGGCAGAGGTGGAGAAGGGTGGTGAAACAGCATGCCTCAAACATAATAGCATTTTCCCAAGCCTGGCTTGAGCACTTGGAAGGAATAGGCTGAGCTTTCATATTTCACAAAAAAGCAGAACAGAACAATAAAAAGCTGATGTGTAACAGGCTTCCTGTGGACATGGGGGAGTGATGGGTCCCTCTGCTCCAGTCACCCAGCAATGCCAGAGGGGAAACTGTCAAGGGGTAAAATCCCCTTCTGCTGTTCAGCCACCTCATGGAGAAGTGATGCCCAGCATCCCTTGCTGCATCCAGCCCCAGCTGTCCAGTGGTGAGCAGTACCCAAAGGTACCTGCCTTCAGCCACCCTTCCCAGATAAGACAGGTAAATACAATGTGCTGCTTCCTTATTTCTGCTGAGTGAGACCTGGATGATGAAAAAGCCATGGAGAGATGGTCAGCTTGGTGTGACAGCTTTCTCTTCTCTAATGACCAGTAGTGAATGCTACTCTCCCAGCACAGCCCCACTCCTGCCCCTGGGGCTTGGCAGAGGCGCTATTTCCAGTGCCCTTGCTGTGGGGCCTCCTCCAAAGCCTGTGGTAGCAGATAAGGCAAGATAACCCTTTGCCTTGCAAGATAAGGGGAAAGAACAATAGATGCAGACCCAGCACTGGAGCAGTGCCAAGTTAGTTACTGGGCCAGAGTCCCTGAAGAGGCTTATGAAGCAGTGAAGTTAAGCCCTGCTAGTCCCCTTCGAGATTACTTTCCTCTCTACCCTTAAGCTCTGCAAGGTTATTGTCCTTTCCCTTGGGATGACTCGTGTGTCCTCCCAACACAGACAGGCAACCTGAGTCTTTGGAGGGGAGAGAAGGAAAAGGTGTCTTCTACAGGTAGTAAATACTCCTCAAGACAAACTTGCACAGCAGGGATAAGGCAGGAAAACCCAACTGGGCACAAGCTGAGCAGCAGCCTGTCCCGATTTCCCAGGAGAGCCCCTCGTGCTCGATGTTAACGGTTAATCTTCTTGCCATTCGCGATGGGAACGGCTGAGCAATGACCTCCTTTCATGTGAGCTGTGCCGACAAAGAGCTCATTAGCAATGCCCGTGGCAAGTTGTTTTAATTCATTATTAATTTCTGGACTTCATTTTCTGGAGGGATATTCGTTTTGCATTAATAAAACTTCCGTCACAGACACATCGAAGAAAATGGGGACCTGGTCTCTCAGAGCAGGGAAGTCAATAGAAAGTGGGACCAGGACCTTCTGCATTCAATACAGCTGGCTGGTCAGCAAGATAGCTTGTGCATCCCACAGGAATAACTTAGAGTAACAGGTGGCATTCAGCCTAGAAACTGAACTGTGTCCTCAGTGATGCAGAGCTGGACTGTAGTGCCCTGTGAGCTGTCCAGGTAGTCGTGGAGACCCCTCTGCATCTGCTACTCTTCATCTCCTTCCTACCCATACCTTCCTGGAATCCTCCATGTAACCTCTATCACAAAACGTGCACTGTGGAGCATGTCAAGAGCTGCAGCTGGATGGCCTGAGCTTGGGATGGGGAACACCAGCAGAAATCCTTCAGCTGGAGTGGTGAGAGATGATCATGCTTTGCTTGTGGGGTGGGTTTGACAGAACAGCGTTATTCAGCCAGGGAATGCCCCACTGCTCTCTCCCACTACAGGACTCTCTTTGCAGAGAGGCCTGTGAAGAACAGTGCACTGTAAATCAACTGTTATTGTTACTAGAGAAAACAGCAGGGACCTGGTTGTGGTCCCAGCACAATGGAGCTTTGGCCCTGGGGGAGAAGAGCCTGCTCCTGGTGAGCTGTATAGTGGAGTTTCTGGCACAAACACCAGCCATTCATTAGCCAAACCCTGTCCCTGAGGCTTCTCTGCATGGCAGCGAGACAAGTGCTTTCATGGCTCTGGGCCCCTATCTGTACTCCCTAGCTCCTACTCCAGCCCGGAATGAGCAACACTTTGCAGATTGAACTTTCTGGATTTGAAACCATGACACCTTCCGCAAAACTTAATACCTCAACAACGGGTCACTGGATCCACTTGCCAGGCATGATGGCACCAAAACACTGTCCAGTGGATTCCTGATCCTCTGTAGAGTGGTACAACTCTTTTGTGAAATCAACCCTGACTTGGGGACATGCTGAGGTTTCTCCCTTCCCTCTTGGAGAGTCAGGAGAGCAGAGGTGGACTCATTAGGGGCTGCCTCCTTAATAGCAGAACGACCCAGACACCCTTCCCTGCTCCCTGGGCCATGCCTGAAATGCTGCCTTATGTCCTGGATCCATAAGGCCTCAGCAGCAAAGAGCATAGTGAGCATATGGTCAGGCCCCTCTGCAACTCCAGATCCTGCAGGCTTGAAGCAGTGAACTCATTCTCTCTCTCCCTCCCCCAAAAGCAGCCAAAGTTTGTTCAAATAATGACTTAGAGGAAAGGGAGAGCTTTATTAGTGGTGTCAGGAGGTGGCAGGGAAAGAGCTGAACCTCAGTAGCAGCTCTGTAACTTGAACATGCCAAGAAAGATTATGAAAAGGCACCAAAGTCAGTGCAAGAAGGTCCATATGAGATCACAACTGGCTGACTCTCCCAGGCTTGTCTCCCTGCATTTCCCCATAGCTTAAAGAGTACCCTCCACACCCTACACTGCAAGGTACAACTTGTGTTATAGAGAACCACACCAGGAAAACTTCAGTGCACACAATGCCCAAGCTCCATCTGTATCTCCTTAGCTCTATTTTAAGGACCACTCACAGCACTGGCAAATTAACCACAGGGGATGAGTCTCTCTTCCATGCACTCCAGTCATTTCTGCACAGAGACACTATATAAAGGTGTACTCACTATAGGTGTCTCTTCCCAATTAGACATGATGGCAACTTCCCTGAATAACAGCAGAGCACAGAGCGCAAGCCAGGGAGGGGAAGGACAAACCTGAGAGTGTCTGAGAGGCTGCATGAGGGATGATTCCTGCTGATTCAATGACAAACCCCCCTGACTTTCACAGCTCTTTGATGCATTTATTGGATGAGTTCTTATTAGTATGAGCCCACTAACATGGGCTGATGTACCCACTGGGGAAGCAGACTGGGATCTGCTCATGGAAGACCTCCCCGGTGCTGGAGAGAGGAAAAGGAGGAAGTGAGATGCAGGTGATGCACAGCAAGGATTTGCTACACAAGGTGACATGCAAAACCCATTTTGGTGCCTCCTAATACCAGTCACAGTCATTGTCACACAGGTTTAGTGATAATACTGATACATTATGTTTTGGCCACAGGATGGGAGGAGGAGGAAGAGAGCTGCTGAGGAGAATCTCTTAAAGCCTGGGGGAAGTTTGACAACAAGCTGAGTGGTACAGTTGACACACTGGAGGGAAGGGATGTCATCCAGAGGGACTTGGATAAGCTTGAGAAGTGGGCCCATGGGAATCTCATAAGGTTCAACAGGGTCAAGTGTAAGATCCTACACCTGAGTGAGGGAAACCCTTGGTATCAATACAGGCTGCGGAATGAAGGGATTAAAAGCAACTTGGTGGAGAAGGACTTGGGGATACTGGTGGATGAAAAGCTGGGCATGATTCAGCAATGTGCACTTGCAGCCCAGAAAGCCAACCATGTGCTGGGCTGCATCATAAGAATCATGGCCAACAGGTCAAGGGAAGTGATTCTGCCCCTCTCCTCTGCTCTGGTGAGACCTCACCTGTAGTACTGCATCCAGCTCTGAAGCCCTCAGTACAGGAAAGACATGAACCTGTTGGAGCAGGTGAAGAGGAGGGCCACGAAGATGATCAGAGTGATCGAGCACCTCTCTGTCTGACAGAGACAGAATGGACTTTTTCTGTCAGTCATATTGGAAAATACAGCAGAAACACAAGCATTCTAGTATTAAATATTCAATATAATTAAAAGACAATGTTACTGGGATTTGAGCAGCCCAAAGAACTCTGGAATCATGTGTTTCCCCAGTGGAAAGACAGACTGCCCACTTTTGGCAGAGAAGCATGTTTCTCTGTGACAGCTTCTCATTAAACCTAGAAATGAGTGAGTTATAGAGAGAGATCATCTACCCACAGTCCAGCAGTGCCATGAATAAAAAACAGATGACATGGTATTAGCGGCTGCTGGTACGTCCCTAGAAGCTCAGGCACACACAAAGTATATTTCATTGTTTTATTAACTGTCAAACAAGCCCATCTATTCCCCCTCCCCCACGTCATAGCTTTTCCCTAATTCTCTGTGGCAGAAGGTTCCTGGGAAATGCATAGTTTCAACATATGGACAGGCGTGTGCCGCCCGCAGCCATCCAGCACGGACACACGTCGAGCTGTGGGAACCAGGTACCCGGCTCACACTGAGTGGTGCCTCTACCATCCACTGTCTGCTTGCTGGAGGGACTTACAGGGAGACAAATCAGGAGAATACAGAGAGAGATGAGACACTGCCACGCCAAGTGCTGCAGTGCTAAAGGCTGTCTGCAGGACTGGTGCTCAGCCTGCACTGAGGTTGTGCTACAACCCAGATGTGGTCAGGCACAGGACTCAGGACTCAAACTGGTATTTAGCTGTGAGCATGTGCTGGTGGAGGCTGGCCTGTTGGTACCTTCCAAGTCAAAACCATCAGGGCATAGCCCAGCCCAGACCCAGTCCCAAGGTTGGTCACATTGGAAAGGTTTATTCCTAAGAACACAAGCTGGGCTGTGCCACATGGTTTTCAGCCCAGCCAGCAAACCCCAACCTATTTTATTTATGAGCACAGACGCAGCAGGTGCTGTCCAGTGATTGCCCGAGGAGGTTTGGTTTCTGCAGGACAGACTGTGAAGTGTGTTTAGTTCAAACTAGCCTCTCGAGTCACACTGATTTGGTCAAATTTTGCTGGACAGTCAAAGGCTGGATGTTTTAAAAATGCCTCTTTGGTGGCATGAGTTGCAGTGTAGGCTGGGGGATGTGGGCACTGTGGCCAGTTCATCAGCAGGAGAGGAGAGGTGGAAAAGGAACGGTTTGCACAAATGAAGACCAATTTGTCCCTTGGCTGTGCCCTACCAGACAGGGTACAAGGCTTCTTCATCAGCCAGCAGCAGCCCTCGCTCGTCTCCAGCCTTGGGCAGTGTAATCAGGAGGAAATAAAAGTGCAAAATGGTGATTCATGCACAATCCTTCCCCTCCACTGACTATTAGCATTTGATAATGGGGCAAACTCCATGTGCCCCTAATGAATTACATCATGTACTAAAACCAGCCACAACCCTATCCTCCAACACCACGGTGATAAGGGCAGTAAAGGTGCCAATACAGACCCTTTGTATTCCCATTGTTACTCAGTGGCCAGTAGCCTTATCTGCTGAAAGCCAGCAGCACTCTCATAACCCTATGTGTTAGGCAGTGGACTGGACCATGATAGTCATGGACTGTAACTCCTTCCTGCCCCTTCTTCCTCATGCATGAAACATGGAATTCTCTCATCCGGGGGCCATCGAACTGTCACTCACACACAGTTCTCCTCTTGTCAAATTGGCTCTGCCAACAGCTCTGTCATCCCGTTGTTTAACCCATTTCACACACTCTGAAGAACAAAAAAATCTGAAGTTGCTCCATGTAATGCCATGTAAATACCAAATAATGGCCCTTTCAGCCATCACCTCATCTGAATACAGCACAATAACATTGAACAAAACCGCTCAGGCTGAAGGCCTGGGGGTTTAGGGGTTGCAATTCCCCTTGTGGGATAGATCTGTTCCTCAACTCTGCACTACTATGTCAATATATGGAGTCCACATAATCAAAGCAGGCTGGGATGTAGTTGGGTGAAAAATTATTCATGGAAATGCAAAATGCCTGGAGAGGAAGCGCCTTTTTTTTTATCACGGGACAGCTGAACTCGATCAGTGTCGGGAACTGGCGGTGGGAGCACTGCTCGTGCTGGCACAGGCAGCACCTCCTTCCCAGAGTCAGTGGTGGGCTCTAAAAATCTCTTTTCTTCATTTACATAAGAAAATGAGACAACTTGCCTCTAGCAGCCGCCTCGGGAACGTGGAGGGTGGTGACAGAGTGCCACTGACGTTTTTCTTGGAAAGTCAACACCCGCAAGTTGTGGGAATTAAGATTTATTAGGGTCAGAGAGAAACAGACAAAAAAATTCCCCAGTTTTTAAAAGAATTTGCTTGGTAAAAGGATTAGAAACACCCTACTGACAAGATGCCTCAGAAATATTCACAGATAGCTGCATTTCTGGGTTCAGCTTATACCTGACACTTCATGTCTTAAGTCAGAAGCCATTGCTGACACTCTCTAATTCCCCTACATATTAGCAATGTGGATCTGCTTAAATAATTTTGCAGTCAGAGAAAGCAGAGAGTATGAGACAGCCAAGCCTGCATGGCAAATTCATGTCAAAGCCAAAATGGGAAGCAGTTGGTGGGATGAAAAAGACACTTTTGGGTCTCCAGCATCCCTCCTCCCCTTCTTGCCTGACGCAGAGGCAGCTGCACTCCTTCCCCATTCAGATGATGCCCAATGACCCCATTCCTCTCTGTTGTCATCTGTATCATCCTGTGACTCCAACAGAATTTTCAGGTGACTGGATCCAAAGAGACCAGCCAGCTGCTACTGGTACTGGGACAGGAAATCTGCTCCGTGGTCATGGAGCTCATGAATGACAAAAGCCTCAGCATTTCCCTCTTCCCTTCCTCAGTCCTCTGCTTGCTCCGTCTCTTCTCTGTCTCTGCTGGGAGCAGCTGACATCCCCACATACAGCTGAAAGAGCTGTATGATGTGCTGAGGATGGGAGAAGGATGAGCTGAGTTTTGGTGCTGGTCCTGGCTCTGATCATGTATTTTTTTGTTCGTAGACCTGAAGCACAAGCAGATTTGGTGGCTTAGAGCACTACATCCCCCATGAGAGTCTGTTTCCTGGAGGGTTGGGGAGAGAGCAAGGATGCTGTGCCTGGCATTCAAACTGATGTCCTGGTCTGCCCTGACTACATGGGGTGCCAGCAGGAGCAGTACACTGTAAACTGTTTCTTCCTGGGATCCCCCAAGAGTCTGCATCTCTGTGCTCTGCAGTCTGGATGTGCTGGCTGGATGCACATCCTGTTCATGGAGCATCTGTGCCAGGTTCACTGTTTCCCAGTGTACGTCCTGTATGCCATAGTGCTGATCTGTGCAGGCACAGAGTCCCTTCTGCAGAAGATTTCCAACAGGTGGCAAGTGGTCAAAATCCTGACATTGCCCCCTGGATTATTTTTCTGGGTAGTAAAGGAGATCATGCAGAGTAACCTCATAAGAGGACTCAAGCCACCCTTGAGTTCTTTCCAACTGAACTGTGGACAGGAGCATGAACCGACTGAGAAGATCTGGCCAACCACAGAAGCAAACCCAGATGGGAAAGGCAAGCAGGCATCTTTTTTGGAGGAATTTGATGGAAAGTGTGGAATTCCTTATGCTGACTGATGTAAAAATTGCTTTTGTAGCACTGCCAAGGCCACCGCCGGCTCACCTAATCAGCCATGAAAACATCGCTGAAGCAAGTCAAAAAGTTGCCCTGAGTCAATTTGTGCATGCAACTTTTTATTATTCTTTATTTAAACTTTCTATATTTGGGTTTAGATGGCTGGAGGAAACAGATCCTTCCTCTGTTATCTTTCTTTGTGTTTCACCCCAAACCTAACACAAAACCAGATCTGGTTTGTTCTTTACAAGACACTCCTGAAGGCAAGCCTGGCTGGCTTCTTGCTTCACTATGTATTTACTCCACCAAGTACTGTGTTTTCAGGAGGCTCCTCTGAACTCCATAAGAAGTTTTATAGTATTGTCAGGAGCCGCATTCCATAGACTAATATGGTTTTAATGAAAATACATCCCAAATTTGAGAGTTTTAACCGAGATTTTTTTAGTTTTTGGGGAATTTAGAGAAAACTTGTGAGGCACTAGCTCAGAAAAACTCCTACCAAAAAAAGTACCCATTTATGTGGACCCAAACAAGCAGCTTTCAAGCAAATTCAGTTCCCTTAGAGCAGAAAAAAACCCATTCACAGCTATGATGGATCATTAATATGTTCAAACCATTGATTCACTAGCCCTTCAAATCATTCTCAATGGCTTGAACCTATTAATGATCTATTTGGTAGCTTCCCATCTCCTTCTGCATGAAACCTATAGGAGATTTGTATGTATAGATGAGAAAGTTATGGATGATAGATCAATGGAGAAGAAGGAAGATGCCCACACGCAGGAGGACTTGGCCCTGGTTGAAGACCATCAGTTTCATATAAGCAGTAGACAGAAGCATCTGTGCTTCACAGCAAAACATGATTTTCAAGGTCACAGTGGCTTAAGCATCTCCCAGTTCACCTGATCTCCAGATCACTGGAACTGGGTGCATTTGGCACTTGGATCTCTATGGTTTAGCAGCACTGGCTTTGTCAGCATCAGTAACCTGAGCAGGGCCATAGTGTATGATGCTCCTACAGCCCTGAAAGAAGTGGTCTGAAAGAAGCCTGGGTAGCCAGGCAACTGCCTTCTTTCCCTCATCCTTGCAAAGAATCAAATAAGTCTCATTTTTCAACACAAAGGTATTTAACGTGTGGAAGATGCCCCTGCAACGGAGATGAATTTCACTGCCATTATCTGTAATCAATTTAAGCAAGCAAAGATATTAGTGAGACTAAGCATATCTCATGGTTTTATCACAGAACTGGGAGCTGCAGAGGATTTTTCACCTTCCTTTGCGCGTAACAAGCAGCAGTGATGGATACAGAGGTCAGATTAGATGGAGCTCTCCAACTGGAGATTGGTGCTAAATTAATACAAACTGAAGCAGCTCAAGATGCAAACTGCACATGTTGGGGAGTTAAGAGGGTTTGTGTACAGGGCTTTGGTTCTAACCCTTGACTTAATGCAAAGGAAAGAAGACACAGAAATGGCATTCTGCATTCTGTGCAGCAAGCAGGGTTGGAAGTGAGGTGGCCTACTTTAAGAAAGTGCTTCCAACGTGACAAATTTATTCAGATAATCTCTATTGCAAATGTTTGGCTTAAAGTATTTTGGGTCTTCATATGTACTTGCCTTTTGGTTTCTGGAGATCTGTATTTTTGAATTTTGGAACAGAACAGCCAACTGCTTCAAGAAAGTCAATTGTGTTTTAAATCATCTGATTGTATCACGTGTGGCAAATCAAACTTTGAACACAAAGTGAGCTTCAGAGCCAGCTTTCCGGGCAGGAATCCATTTCACACTCAGCCAACAATGGGGTTTGATAAGCGCTCGGCCAGTGTGAATAACCAGCTGCCTTCTATATATATTTTGATTTGGTAGTATCTGTTGAAGTTTTATGTCACTGAGAGATTGTTGGTATTTTTGTAAAGTATTAAAGCCACCCTGGCAAGGTCAACAACAATTTATACAGAGGTCAGCATTTTTATTTTGAAATATTTGATCATAATTCTATAAAACATTAAAGAAAGAGTTTGGCTAGGGCACATAATGAAATTGGATAGCTCACACAATCCATTTATCTTTTCGACTGTAAACCTCTGCAGCGCTCTAGTTCATCCAGTTTCAAATCAACTGTAGAAATGTCCATCTCAGTTCATCCAGCCTACAGAAATTGATGTTTGGAAATGCTCTTGATATCTTATTGCTGATGTGGAAAAGGAAAAATAATTTCCCAAGACGTACTAGCTTAGCTGCATTCTTATGTTCTGTTTGCTTTTTAAAAATCTCTCCTGAATAAGGATGTTTATTTCTATCCTCACTCAAAGTCACTTCATCGCTGAAAATATTTAATAAGCTAAGTGAATGCTTATTTTTGTAGCACATTTTCTAAACACATTAGAATAATTTATTAAAAAAAGCTTTGTGCAAAATCTACATGACTAACTTATGAATTGTGATTTAAGCAAATCTAACGTTAATAAAAGTAAATAAAATGAACAATAGTGCTAGGTCTGATGCATAGAATTAGCTCATCCTGTTTTATCCTACACACCATTTGTGAGTACAGGGGAACGAATTAAACTTAACAAGAGCTTCATCCTCATGTGCTGAGGCGCTGGGAAAGGTGAATGCCTGCAGAAGCATAACAGGTGCAGAGGCTTTTGTGCATTTGCTTTTATCCATACTTAGGGATGCAGTCAAGAGAGCTGACTCTACCAGTAAGTTCTCCATACATACAGCAATATTAGATTTCCCTCCCCTAAAGAACTTGGAGTTGAAGCGTTTTGGTCTTCCTGGATCCTCTCATCAGTTTAATTATCTGTACATATGCAGCTGCTATATTAAGAACGTACCACAGTGTTTTGAACCTTCTGGCTTAACACACTCAAATATAAAGCATGCTAAGAAAATACTACACATGAGACAGACAGTTCTTCCCCTGGGAAGGTCAGAAGAGAGAGACTCAGCCTCATTTGCCAGATATGGGCTACACTGCTCAATGCCTGGTGGCAAAGCTCAGATGCTATGGGGGACTTGAGTGGTCAGGGAAAGCAAGAAATGGGATACCTAAGGGAAATGCTTTAACCTTGAAGTCAGGTAAGAGTGTGATGCATTGTGTAGGTCCAGCTCTCAAGGCACAGGAAATCAGTGCTACCCCACTTATGTCCTCCCTGCTAGTCTGACCTCTAATCTCCTCTGCCTCAGTGTGGTCCCCAAGTTCACCAGAGTGCTGGCTGGGCCCAGCCTCTGACTCTGCTGGGCCATGGGGCAGAATCTAACACACCTTGTCCTGTAAGACAGAGAATCCCTCCCTCTGGGTGAGCACCCCAAGGGAGACTTTGCTTCTTGAGTCAGCAGGTGTGGAATATAACCCAGGATTAGGCTTGTGATAAATCAGTGGTTGTTTCACGGGGAATGGGAAAAGTCAACAACTTGGCATCTACAGAAGGACAGAAACTTCCCCTGCCTTCAGCTACTCATATTAAGCACTGTCTGCAGTCTTCCCTACTGAGTCTATACATTCAGAGCCTATATATGAAGCCAACAAACTGTGTGGGTGCCTAAGAAGCAAAGGTTTCCATGTCCAGCAAGGAGGCTGCCTGCATCCCGTGGTCTGGTCCCCTCTGTCAGTCACAGCAGGCACCACATGGTCCATGTCAACAGCAGGACAGGGACAGGACACTTCAAGGAGCAGATCAGGGTGCAGTGGACAAGCCTTGGGCACAGTGAAGTCCTGCCTCCACTTCTAGATGTTTAGTTATTTCTCCTGTGACACCTACTGAACTAACACAGGGAATGCTAAAACTCAGTGTGGCTGGAGCACATGGATCATCCTGGTGCACATCAGGACCAGTCTGGAGCCCAAATGGATCCTACCACTCCCCCCCACCTCCTCACAACTCCATTTTAACACCTTTGTAGGCACCTTGAAGGTGAATGGGAAGTGGTCAAGGATGGTGTGCTTCGTTTCCTGACTCTTGTCTCACCATTGTCACACTGTAAATCCCATAAATAAAGGAGGAGGCAATGGAGAGAAATGATAATTGGCCACAGTTTGAAAGAAAAGAAAGCAAAATAATACTTGGTCACCATAGGAATTAATGGGAGGAAAAGAAAGGCTTATTTCCCCTGATATTTGTAAAAAGAAGTGCTGGTAATAAACCCAGTCCCATTAAAAAGGAGGAGGGTGAAATGAATGACCGGATGAGATAGTGAGTGTCTTTTATTAAAAAAATAAAAACAAAAAAATCTTTTTTGTGCAAATAAGATGGAGTGATTAAGAGAGAACTCAGGTAGGGTGGATACTGTTAGTGATAAACAGCTACTAAGAAAATAATTGGAAAATGTAAATGCATACAAATGCGAGTGATGACCCATGTACTGGGGCGATAGCAGAATTAGCCAATAAATGTAATGAACCATAAAAGGAGAAGCTTGGAGACTTTATGAAGAATTGAGGAAATTTTTCTAAGCAGGAGGGGTAGAAAGCAAACAAAGGCAGCCTGATTTCTGTAAAGGAGCAATCCTTGGCCAATGGATGGGGTAATGTCAAGTGTTCCATGCAATGGCATGGGAGCTGCTAGGCATGGGCTGAGCCAGCTGGAGTCTGGGGGTCTGACATATGCTACCAACATGCACAATCAGCTATAACCCAAGGGCAGCAGAGCTTGTTGTCCCTCAGAATATCTAGAAGTTTCCTCAGCACTGCCAGGAACTGGAAGATGGCTTGGTGTGATGTCAATCCAAACCCTACACTGCAGCTAACACGCTCTCCTTGCATAAGGACTCGTCCCCAGTGCCACCAACCCAAGCACCTCTCTCTGAGCAGATCCAGGGACCAATGTCCTCCACCACAGCTGGTGCTGTGACCATGCTTCCATTGTGGACAGGATAGTGACTGCCTACCCTTGAGGGATGCTGGAACCCTTCCTCTTCCCTAAGGAAAAGCTGAACCTCCTTGCAGCGTCCAGAAAGTCTCTTTCTGTGTCTCACCCAGACATCTCCTCACTGCAAAGTGTGATTGAAGTGACCAAATCACTGTATCTGTTCCTGCTTTCATTAAACCCAATGTGAAAGATGGGCAGTAGCAGATCCTACAGGAGAAGTGGAAGCAGGGGTATCAGAGAGGCTGTTCCCAGTGGCAGAGCCAAAGTCTCATAAGCTTGGCCAGCCCGAGATCAGTCATGTTGCTGGCAGATGCTGCTGCTGGAAGCACAAAGACCACCTCCTTGGTCACTTCAGTGTCTTAATGGCTGGACTTAAACTAGATTATTGAGGACTACGAGAAAAGACCCTATATCTTTAGAAAGACAGTGTTCCATTCCACTTCCCACAGGCATCAGGAAAACATTCATCTGCCTGTCTGCTCTCCCAGGAAACTCTGAAGATGTGACCACAGTTTGTCTGGGGAAAAAGACACCAGTATCTCTTTGGAGAGAAAAGAAACTGAATGGCAAATATGTTTCACCCTGCAATGTCTGAACCCACAAAGGAACTCCTGATGGCAGGAAAAGTTACGAAAAAGCAAGGAGAAATCCCAGAAAAGGCAAAAGTCTCAAACACAGACTTAGTCTCAGGCAGAAAGTGGTTATATGAGAGCAGAGATATGTTATATCCTTATAGCGTAAACCACTGTTGCTCAGTGGAGATTCATCCATCAATACCAGAAGAGAAGCTGGCCTATGGCTCTTTGCTGGCTTGCCAGACTTTTATTAAATGCACAAGAATTCCAAGTCTGTAATGTCTAAAAGTGAATTTATTTAACAATGAACTCTTTGAAAAGGGAGTCCCAGATGTGTAATTAATAATGAATCAGTGATGTGAAATCTGATCCAAAGCCTACTGAAGCTGATAGACAGACTCTGACTTCAAGGAGTTCTGGATAAGGCTCTCATTAGGCAAAAGGGAAAAAAAAATAAAAAGCTGAGCCAGCTAGTTGGTTAAAAAAATATTATAGCTTGGATTCTGTGCTATACAGAGACATACAATAATCTGCACTGCACATAAATCCCTTCTCTGCTGACAGGGGACTCACACATCTCTGTGTCTGAAGCTGAACTTGAAATCTAGGAGATAAAATAAAATAAAAAAAAAAGCTGTGAGAGGGTCCCAAAAGGAAGACCTCCAGCAGTTTGAATCACAGCTCATTTCCTCTTGGCATGGGCTGGGAGATAACTGTCAGATATGTGTCATTTGGAGGCAGCAGATGCTGCTGCTCCCTGTGTGCTGAAGCCCTGCTCGTACCCCCACCCTGCCCCAGCCTGGGCACCCACCTCTGCTCGGCCCTGGCTGACTTTGCATCAGCTACACGCAACACAGGGCACAGAGATAATCAACCTGAAACTCTGGCCAAGCCCAGCAGACCGTGGTGTCCAAAGGGGGATGCAGCTTGTCTTCCATCAGTGCAACTTAATTCAATTTGTCAGGGATGCAGACGGTTTGGGTGAGCCTGATCCGATCACCGCCATCTCGACACTGGCCAAATTTTGCACAGGCACTGTGAGGTGGGGTTGTGGCAGCCTCTGTTTTTCATTTGCCTTTCAATATGACTGTTAATGGGGAGGTCGAAGAGATGTTTGTTGATGAACAATTTCATCGTTCCATATATTTTTTGGGAGACATAAAGCACACATATTAAGTCATCCCCTTGAGTCAAATATTTTTAAGTACAGTAACACAGCTCATTTTTAAGTAATCAAATAATAATTAAAAATAATCTTCTCCCATTTCTGCTGCAGAACCAATGTGTCTACATTGAATTTGCTTTTTTAATAGCAAATTGTAACTCAATCTAAATGTAAATTCCTGGAGAATCTGCTATCTAATTCTCATTATTTCCACTTGCTTAATGCAATTAGAAACATCTGTCACTGATCAACTGTCCACACAGTGAAAACAAATAATAATTCATGCTCTCTGCCTCCATAGTCTTTCTCGGGGAACAGACTGCTTTAAAACCACTCGCAAAAGCCCAAGAGCTAGAGCTGTGCAAAGTGCTTGTGACAAGCTCTGAATCATACCGAGTATGCCTGACCATCAGCATCTCTGTAGCTCAGTGACATTTACTGAATAACTTGAGAGAATCCTGGATACATATAAAAATGACCACTCTGATTTCTGGAAACATTTGGCTCTGGGGTCCCCATCTTCAGGAATAGATTGTGTCCTGCCAGGGTCAGATCTCACTCTCTGCTCTCAATATACCTGGACACCAAGTCATGCTGGAGAATGCAGATGGAGGTTTGGTTGCTCAAGGAGTATCAGGAGGCCTGTGAAAGGGATGTGGGTGCAAGGAGAAAAGACAGTGGAGTCACTGGGGCTTGAGGGTTATCCCAGCTGCTGCCTGTGGTCCCAGTTTGTCTCTGCCTGTGAGAAGAGTGGAGGGAAACAGCATTGTGAGAAACCATCAGAAGTGAGTGTCCAGTCCCCATGAGATGGGCCAGGTCAGGGGCATGGATAGTGCTTCCTCCTCTTTAAAGCACACTAGTGCATATTAACTCTGATTGCTCAGAAGACAGTAAAAATCAAATGAGAAGATAAGGTTTAGAAGAATTGAACATCACAAAACAGGCTTGTTCATCCCCTGCCCACTAGTGATAGGGGTGAAGAAGGAGTAATCACAGAGTTTAAGTGGAAAGGGATTCTAACTAGGCATCCACTGCTGAAACATCCTCAAAAGACTGAAGAAAATTAATCCAAACCCCAGTCTTTCAGGTAACCAGGATAATCCCAGTGCCACAGTCAAACCCTCAATCTTTTTGACTTTGAGCTGCTCAGCAGCTGGAGGCTTGTTCCTTGCAATGGCCTGGCTGTGACATGGGACTGATGCACGGGTGTTGGGAGGGTCTTCCTAAATAAACATCAGAGGGACTGGGGAAGCACGAGCAAATGATCCTGCCCACATTGCTGTGTGGGTCAGAACAACTCTGTGCATGAAATGTTCCTCTTGACTTCAAAGCAAGAAGGGTAAATGAAGTGTAAATGGCCTGGCTGGTTTATTTTACTCTTAAAGAGGGCAAAGGCAAATCTCTTTAGTCCTCTCCTTTTCCAGGAGACAGGTATAACTTAAGAGACATTACAAGATCCACTCTGACAAGCTAGAGTCTCCAACACTGTCTGGGCTGCCAAGCCAGGAGGGTCGGGATGAGCTGAAAGTTGCTGGCCTGTTCATGATCTCGTCAGGTCACATCTACTCACTGCTGCACCTTCTGCTCCAACCCCCCTTTATTCCTCCATCCTCCACTGTAACCACAGGGTTATACACCCAGCAATGAGCTAGCTTGGCAGCCATTTTATCCCAGTGGCCCCAAATGTACTTGTGCCCATGTGAGGATGAGGGGATGCCTGTACTACTGCCTCATTTTATTAAGGTGATGGCTACTCCAGAAGGTAGATGTGATGGGGACCAGGGTGCAGTGCTAGCCTGCTATCTGCTTGCACAGGAGGGATTATTCTTGTTCTGCTAATGGGAATGCTGAAGACAGGTAGCAAAGAGGAGGGGAAACTCCTCTCCAAAAATAGGGATAAATCACTAAACCAAAATCTATACTATTAACCAATTCTCCCAAAGATAAAAAACCTTCCAGAGTTGGTATGTCTTGCTGACTCTACCTCCAAGCATCTGGTTTGACCCTCTACCAAGATAGCTTCAAAGCTGAGACAGAGACTGAAGCTTTCTCCCAGGGCAGGTTTAGAATTGTGCTTCTTTCTCCCCAAATATGGGCACTTTCCCAGCAAAGATAATAACAAAAAAGTTTTCGTTCAAATGTAATGGTAATGAACCCTGTCTGAGTGCAGATAGATGGGAAAGTAAAAGACATCCTATCTGTATTAACAACCTTTCATCTAAAAGGATTGCTTCTCCGGGAAAGGTCGGGACAGGAATGTAAGTGGAGAACAAGCACAAATCTTGTTGCTTTTGATGAAGTCACGCAAGTTTTTTTTTTAAAGCATGACCCAATTATAAGCCAAGAGCCATCTCCTCTGTCCTGAAAATTAGGAAAGCTGATGGTTTTTCTGAGGACATCCAGTATCACGGCTGCCACAGGCAGCCTTTCTGTGCTTGCAGCCGATGCTGTGACTGCCTCACTCCTTCTCCGGGCACCCAACTCATGGCCATGCTGCCATCAGCAAACTAGGGCAGTCCTGGGGGAGGAGGGGAACTCGGGGAAATAATCCACCAAAATGAGAAACAAATCCATTTTGACATCAGATAGCCCAGAGCTTTCTCATGAGTAGGCACTTCCCCGAAATAAAGGCAGAAAGGACCAATGAGCCACACACTGGAAATATGGCAAATGTTGGGGGATGGAGGTTTGCTATATCACTTGGAGGTGGCATTTTGCATAATTTCCAAAGAGGCTGAGCCTAAAAAACCACTCCTGGACAAAAGCAGAGGGACAGGATGGGGACAGTAGAGAGGAGGAGTAAGCAGGGCTGAGAAGCATGCAGGTCTCCCTCAGGAAGGGTAGCATGGTCTCCTCACATGCCTGTGCTGCCCATTCTGAGCCTCCTGCCCCCTCTGTGTGGTTGCAGGTGTGTCCTTTCCCTCGTGTACCACAGGTGGGGTGAAATAGCCCCAGCAGCTTTTGCTGGCAGGACCATGGTGCTGGACCCAGCTTCTTTCTGCTTTGCTCTGTGCCATGGCCAAGTGTGACACTCAAACCCGTGTCTGTGTGAGCACACACGGGCTGCTCTAAACTAAATGGCCTGAATCCATCGCTGCAGGTAAATCCTTCCCACCTCACACCACACAGCCACGGCCAGCTGCTGCTTTGGATTACCTGCAGCAAAGGAGAGGGAAAGGAAATAATTTCCCAGTGAGACAGTAACAGTTTAAGACCCTTTAATGCTCATTACATGCAATGCCCCTGAGTCCAGGAGACTCACTCATGGCCAAAGATCTCACTGTGCCGTGCTGAAGGAATTGCCTTTTGGTTACAAGTTGAGATCTTTTGTCTAAGCTGCATTCACTGAGGCTGAAAAGGAAAGGGAATAGAAAACAATTTTCCATAAGCTGAGCAACGCAGCTTAGACAATCAAGCCTGGCATCACTCGTTCACTATCAACCTCGTATTTGTACTGCACAGTCTGATGGCAACAATAAGGGGAAATGTTCCATCCTGAAACGCTGGCTCCCACTGGAAATGCACATTTTTTACCTTCGCTTGAAAGCAAATCTGCTACCTCGCTCATCATTTCTTCTGAGCCACACTCCTCTGGACTGCTCAATAACTCCTGGAATCATCTGGTACATACGTTATTATCTTTCAGAATTGCTTGCTCAGACCATGCTCTATAAAAAAAAATAAATTTCTATTTCCACTGCCTTCCAGGAGGCAGCTTCTGTCTGTGCCACTTTTAGCACTTTTTCACCTGAATTTACTATTTGGGTTTCTTGGCCAGCCTGGAGGACGTAAAAGCAGGAGTTGGAGCCAAAACAGGACTGATCTGACCACACACAACCACGCACAGCTTGAATACCTATGTGAGAGCTGATTGCAGAGAGTCCTTTTGCAGCTGAGGAGAGAAAGGGGCATGACTTATTTTAGGGTGAGCTCAGCTGTGCCCTACAAGTGCCCTCCTCCCACCACCACCTCTAAAAGTGTGGCTTGGGCACAGACACCCATGCTGTACATGCCTTAAATGAAATGAGATGAATCTCACCACTGCCTGCCATGGAACACATCAGGTAAGCCAGGGCTGGAGGTGAGGGATGGGATTTGGCACCAACACGAGGGTCAGTCCACCATGAAGGAGCAGCAGTGGAGAGCAGAAGGAGCTCTATGCATTTCAGCCTCATTGTCCTACTGCTAAACCTAATTTATTCCCACTCCTGAGCTTGGTGCCTCACAGCTGAGCAGATCCTGCAGTTGCCCCAGGGAGAGGAATACAAGGCAAGGGGACTGTCCATGTCTGGAGCAGCATCTCATGGGATACAATGACATATTTCACAGCCACTGTTGGACACTGGCAGGTTGGTGCAGGCACAAACAAAAGCTCCACTGAAGCCACAGAGCAGCTGAGCTGGGCAGAAACAATAGTGAATTTTTGAATTTCTCCCAAGTCATTGTGACTGAGACATTTTCTCTGTAATGTGCTCATTGGATGCTGGATGTGCCATTCCATGTGTATGTCGTGGGAAGTCATCAGGACAATTTAGATTGCTGATTCTCTACAAAACTTTAGGATTTATCTCATTGGAAAGGAAAGAGTTTTCTCCCTTCACCAGATGTTTTACCGGAATTGTCACCAACCATCCTCCTCAGTAAGTCTGAAAAGCTCCAGGTGCGCTCAAAATTAAGGGTATTTGAGAAATATTAGCAGAGGAACTGAAAAAAAATTACTGAATATCTTCACCCCCATTTAGCCAGCTGTAAAGAATATCCTGCTCTCAGCATATGCAGTATGAATAAACATGTGTCTTCAGCTTATCTCTCTCCTGATAGCTCATGGATAGCTCCCCAGCCTGTATTAGTTTAAATGCAATTTATTCTGGAAGACTGATAATAGGGATATTGATTACGCAGGCTCTTGGAAATCACACCCTCATTTCACTCTGTGGAGGACAATGATTGCCATTCCCAGTTCATTTCCTTATGAGGTTGTAAGTACCTTTCTGTGGAGTCTGTTCCCTGAGGCTCCTAATGCGGCACCTGACGGACATGCAGGGTTCATTTACAGGGGTCTTAGGGCACAAAAAGGGGAAAAAAGCTCTCAGCTTTGTTCAGAAACCATCAGGCAGCTGAGAAGGAGGGGAATGTACAGCACTGCTGTGCCAGAAAAGCCTCCTGCCCTCCAGTTATCCTCCTCAAGACACAGAAATACCTCTGCTATAGGCAAGGTCAGTCCTGACCCAACTCATTCTCAGGGGACACTTTGCTCCCAGCAGTTATTGCCCCCTGCCTCCACCTGTCCCAGCTTCTGCTGGTGCTCCTCCCATGCCTATGCTGAGGAACAAACCTGGATGGGCTGAGCTATCCCTGGGTTTCATTAATTTCCAGTCTTGCCTTTCTGAGACGCAGCTTTTCTTCCTCTAGAGCTGCTTGACCAGATTGACCTTTGCTGCATGGCAGATCCTCTTGGAGGCTCTCGGTGCTCCCTGTCCATTTGGCTTGCTGCTGATCCCTGCCTGGAGCTGTGCACCCTACTTGACCTCTTCAAATCCTGCTCCCCATGAACCTCACCGATGAGCATGACCTGACAGCTTGCTCTGCATGTTCTCCTTGCTGACATGTTTTCCTCCAGCAGGTCCATCCCTTGAGTGCTGCCTGTAGCACAGGGGCTGTATCCATTCTCACCCACAGTGGGCTCAGGGGAGCCTGGAACACCCACCACACCTGGGAACTGCTGATCTTGTACCAGCACCGCTCTGTTGTCCCTAATGGAGCCAAGCCACTGTGCACAGCAGAGGCTCTTCACCCCTAATTTCTGAGTCTGGCTCAGGATTTGCCTCTGAAATGCTCATTCTGCCTCCTGTCCCAAATCTCTTCAGTTTTGCCCTCATAATCAAGGTGCCCTTGAGATGACCTTCTTTGCCACCTTCAGCCTGCCTCAGATCCCTCTGGCTCTTAAGCTGAACTGTTCACCCCCCTCTCCTCTGCACATCAAATTTCTTTCTCTTCTGCCCCTGTGCTCTTCCACTTCCATTTCTCAGCAAACACTCTCCCCTCCAGGTTTGACTTCTGTGGACTTCTGGCTTCACTGGAGCCTAAGCTGAGAACTGAGCCCCTGAAGCAACAGACCTCTGTTCTGACACCAGAAGTTCTGTAGGCCATGGATAGTGGTGTTGGATGTTTTTTGAGGGAATCAGAGTGGCAGAGCAGCTCAACAGAGGTACACCTTGCAGGCTGAAAGGATGGGTTTGGGAGCAGACCTGGCTCTCCTGGCTCATTTTGCACTTATCCATTTATCCAGTCAAAGACAGCATTGCACAGCAATTACACAGAGGTATTGCACAGCAACTGGGTCTTCTGGAGGTGTGCTGACTGGGAAAGCCAGCAACACTCCCAGCACCATGCTCCCAGCACCACATTCTTCTTGGAGCAATGCTAAACATATTTTTTGGGTAAAGAGACAATTTTTCATTAGAAAAGCTCTTAACTCATAGTTCACATGTTGCTCAGAGAGAGCACAGACATGAATGGCCAGTCTGGGCTCCCACCTCCCTTTTGGCAGTGCCATCTCTCCTCCACCCCTTCCCATTCCATGGTGACCGAGCCCACCCATAAATTTGCAGCATCTGCAGCCATGCTCAAAATGATCAAAAGTCTCGAACAGGGACCTGTGAGGCAGTGAAAGGCCAGGATAGGCCAGGAGAGAGATGGCTTTACACTGTTCACCTTCCATGAGCCACAGGCTGTGAAGGGGCAGTTGTGTGGTTTGTTCTGGTAACATAAATCCCACCTCAGATACTGCTTGATAGGATTCTTCTATGGCTTCTGAGTTGACTCAAAGCTTTGGACCTCAATAATTTTTAATGGCAAAGATTTTAAAACATCTTAGCAATTTTGCGAACACTGCTGATTTGGACTGCAGTCTCACTCTTGTAGTAAATCAAGATTTGTTTCTGGAAGAAACTAGAGTCCTAACATCACGGTTTGGGAAAAGAAAGCCTCCTTTCCAGAAGTCGGATCTGAGCACCCCTTCAACTCGAACCCATTTTAAATTATGATCCAAATCCAATGTTTGCACATTTTCTCAACACAACAGCCTAGATCCTGCCAGATTCCTGGTAGAAAACTCCACTTGAGTTCAGCCTGGTCTCCAGTTATTTGTCTGCTCTACACGTTTGTTGTTTTGTTTTTTTTCGGAGAGGAGAAACACACCAACTCACAACCTCCAAATCCCCTCAGAAGACAGTAGCTGAATCAATGCTGAGCCCTTGTATAAAGTGGAAGGGACATTTTTCAGCTGCTTCACTGCAGGTATGGGGAGGGTGGGTGGGAAGAGGGGGTGCAGGGATCATTCCTTGTACACTCACTAAAGGCATCAGCAGCAGCCCACCCCAGCTCTCCATGCCCTACAGAACATGCTCTATAGGCAACCCCAACAATATATTTACCATGCTGCTCCTGTAAGTGTGTAGGGGAGGGCAATGGGGCTGGCAGGGCAGTACTCACCCCCTTCCTTGCTCCTGCCTTCTCACTCCCAGCCCAGTGCTGACTGTCGTGACTTCCACAGTGATGGTTAAAAATGCCTTTGGAGCAGAGCCTGCAAGCTCTGCAGGGAACTGAGCTGTCTCTCCAGCATGGCAAGGACAGCTACTGGCACCCAAATATCTCCATTTACGGTCAGGGCCGCACGGCTGCATTTCTGCATCAGCCCTGGAGCTGATGTTTTCAAAAGGATCCCCAGTTTTGTCAGGGGAGCAGGGCTGGACCCCATTCTGCAATTTGTGCTGTTTCCCAGGGGAGATTGAGGCTATCCTTGGGGCTTGTTTATCCTACTCTGAGGATGGGATATATTGCTGTTGTCCTCATGCAAAACCTGTATCCAAAGTTAGACAGTTTCTCCTGATGGCAGGCAGGTACCATCCTCATCCCTAAAGGGGAGCCTTTGCAGTTTTTCCACTGTGCCAGCCCAGGTAATCACCCTGCTGACTGGCATACAGAAATGAGGCAGCAAGAAAACAAAGGTAAAACCCCATTGACTGCAATTTTCTGATCAAAAGCAGTACTGAAAATATTACAAAAACTCTAACAGATTCTTGGGAGGAGAGTGGAACATTTTATTTCTCCTTCTAACCATAATTAGTGGAGTTATTGGTCTCAAAAGATGCCATTACTTCCCCAGGACAGCGTGCCTCAGCCAAGTGCCAGTGAGGCTGAGCCCAGAGAAGCGAGGAACATCACTGTGCTCTGAACTGAGCTTCTCCACTGGGACAGCCACGCTGGTGACAGCCATCCATGTGGCAGTGAGTCAGCAGCCCACGAGGCATTTCGCCAGTCCAGTGCTGGCTCACGGCTCCAGTGTCTCCCAGTCTGGCTTGGAGGTGGCTCCGGGGGATGAAATGCTGAAGCACAGCGGGCACACTGGAAGCAAATCATGGGCTCCTGAAAGACTCCTGACCCTCTCAAAGCAGCTGGTTTTGCACAAGGCAAAAAGGTCAGAAAGGGATGTTCTGTGTATCCCATTAATTTTGGCTGTGGGTCTACATGTATCACTGTTAAGATGTCTCTGGATGCACTTGCATCACATCTGAGAGATAGAAATGCTGCAAGAAAAGTTACTCAAGAAGTGTCAACATGGACATATAGGTGGGTTAATGACCAAAATACGTATGGGTTGTGCTGACCTCCTCGTCTCTCCATAGTTCTTTCAAATCGGGCTCAGTGCTTCTTGGGGAGAAGGTTAGAAACAAATTGCCCAGTTATTTCCTACCATCAAATTTCAGAGCCTTCAGACCCCACAGATGGCTCTGCTACGAGACTCAAATGAGCTCCATTTCTGCAATAACTCCTCCAGAGAGAAAGAATTAGGAGGCTTAGCACTTTTGGATGACAGTTGCCGGGGCTGCTGTCAGATAACAGGCACCGGCAGCCGGCACAGGAGCCGGATCAAGGCAGGCTGCCTGATTCAGCCATCCCAGAAAAAAAGCCATGTTTATAAAACCCACATGAAAAGGAATGAATTGCCAATTACGCAAAAGTCTTTAAATAAAGCAACACAAACCTTTCATGTGCAGCAGACAAATGATACACGGTCACTGGGAAATAATATAACAGATAGGGAGGCTGCAAGTCGGGAATGGAGGAAATCCATTTTCCAGAAGGAAGAAAAGGGACTCGCTCGCTGAAAAGGATTAGCTGGATAAAGCCAAACACTTTAAAAAAAAAAAAAAGAACTGTGTTAGAAACTAAACATGCATCAAACAGAAAGAGGAAAAAAACCCCAGATTGTAAGATCCAAGGAGCCACATTCTGCTCCTGCACAGAAAGAAAAAACTGTCAAAAAAAAAAGCTGTGTAAACTTGCCACAAAACCCAGATCATCAACAGGCATTTATCAAATGAAACACACACCAAATGCAACTCTTCTGCCTAATCCCAAGTCAAACAGACTTTGAGTTTCAGACCCTCAGGAAGAGATTTCCATATGATCCTCCTCCGTCTCCGTTTATGATTAGCCCTTCTAAATTTCAGCATTTATCTGACAAAACACATTGGGGAGGGTTTTCTTTTATCCTCAAAGCCTCTGTTTCTGCTTTTCCTTAGCTGTTGCTGCTGCACCACTCTGCAGCTGCTCAACTTGGGAGGAAAAGACTGTAGTCAAGACCCTTTGATCGACTAAACCCAGAATTGCTTTCCTGATGGTGGTAACCCCAAGCCCTTGTGTTACATGCCAACACCGAAGCAAGCCAGCACTCATAGAAGGGGTTATAAATACTGCTTAAGAGCCAAAATCTCACTTTTGAGGTGTAGTAATGCAAGTAAGACATATATGCCAGCGGGGTGGGGTCCCACTACTAATTGCTGTGTGGCCTTTCAGAGGGGTTTTTGTACTTTTGGGAGAGAACTTGTGGTGTCAAAATGTTTCAATCTGGCCTGGCAGAGCTGTCGCACTGAGTCCTATGAACAGCTGTAGGAGCACCATTACCAGTCTCCATCCTCCTGCATTCTGAGGTATGGTCCTTGTTACCCGCCAATTGATATGTTTCAGACAACATATTCTTAAACCCCCCGAGTCTGATCACGGCTAATTCACAGACAATAAGGGAGGACATTTGCTTAATACACTGCTTTTTGCAAACACCCTGATCGTTCCCAGATGCATCTGGTTTTGCCTAGCAGCACTCAAGGCAGGAGAGGAAATAATTTCAGCTCCCCAGAGTCACTGGCCGAAGCTGTTTCAAGATGCTCCAGGAGCCCTTCTGCATCTGTTCGAGGGAGCTGTACCCAGGTCCCTCCTTCGATCAGACCCAGGTTCTTCTGCTAGTTTTTCAACATCAAAAGGAAGGACCACAAAGATGATTAGAGAGCTGGAGCACCTCTCCTACAAAGACAGGTGGAGAGAGCTGAGGTTGTTCAGCCTGGAGGAGAAGGCTCCAGGGAAGACCCCATTGCAGCCTTCCAGTACTTAAAGAGGTCTTTTTAACAAGAGAGAGAATGACTTTTTACATGGGCAGACAGCGATGGGACAAGGAGGAATGGTTTTAAACTAAAAAAGGAGAGATTTAGATTATATGTTAGGAATAAATTCTTTATTCAGAGGGTAGTGAGGCACGGGAACAGGTTACCAGGAGAAGTTATGGATGCCCCATATTCGAGGCCAGGTTGGATGGAGCTCTGAACAATCAATTCTAGTGGAAGGTGTCCCTGCCCATGGCTGTGGGGTTGGAACTAGATGGTTTTTAAGATCCCTCCCAACCCAAACCATTCTATGAAAACATAGGAACAAAATCCCTGAACACTTCTCTAAGCAGAGCACACACACAAGCACTGCAAGGCTGTGTAAAGCCAGGTCCAAGTGAGCCTGCTATTTAGATCTCACCTGTGGTAAAGAAATCAGTTCTACTGATTCCCAGTGGTCTCCCCTAAACTTGCCATAGGAGTGTGAAATTAGCTATGGAAAAGCTTCCGAGAAAGGCTGAGGTGGTGGGAAGGAGGAAATTTCACACAAGAATTTAAGAGCTTGACTCCAGAGCAATTCAAGCCAGTGCAGGTCTAGATGTTAAGACCCAACAAAGCTATGGAGGAACCTCTTTCATGGCAAAAAACCAGCAAACCATCCCATGGCAAGATATCCACAGAAAAATACAGTGACAGCCAGAAGCTTGGGCTTGGATGAACACTTTATTTACAGCTTCTTGTTCAGTTCAGCTACAAGATAAGGTAATAGCAATAAAAATACGGTGCTCAGAAATTACAAAGCAACTTTTATCTGAAATCTCATGACGAGTTACAAACAATCCAGGTTAGTTGGTGAGATTGCCTCTAGCAAAGTGCATCTTGCTCCTAGAGGGAGCCCTGTCGATTGAGGATCCACTGGGGCAAAGAGCTGCTCATCTGGGTGACATCAGCCTGTTCCTGGCCCAGTGGACCAGCACTGGGACCACCCCAGTGCTGATGGCTTTACCTTTTAAGGCAGGCAAACCAAAGCAGTGTGCCCACATCTGCAAAGAGTATTGATACTGGAGACACACTTGAATCCAAACACCCACTTTCTTTTCATCTGCTCCACCCAAAACTGATTTTGCCCTGAGTAAAAGCTACCTAGGAGCATTGAAAACCCTCATTAAGCCAGAAAAGCATCTGAGATACCTCAGTGGACAATCCTGTACATATGGGGGCACGGTGTTACTTAGAGATCTGGGTCAACCTGCATGCAACAGAGGTTACTGCTTTTTCTGGGCATGAATTTTTCATCATCACCCCTCCTTGGATTTCCCCATTTATACATTACTTAAAAACAGCAAAATGATTTGTTGTACGAATAAAATTCAACCACGGGTCACTTGCAAACTAGTTAGTGTGATTTACAGAGCAATTCACTTCCTGTATTGATTACAAGGAATTCCCACTGAAGGTGTGATCAAACGGTTGAAAAAACATAAAATCATGTGATATCACTTCTGCTCACTTGGAAGTGGACACAGAGCTTCCCAAAACAGCCCCCTTGGAAGTCATTTTCCTATGGTTTTTTAGCATCCTTGATAAAACCCCAAACAATCAGGTTGGCCAGGGCAGCTCACATAGATTTCCTGCAGTTTCTCTTAAGCTGTGATTATTAATATAGTGAGCAGTGCTTTAGCAGAGCTATTCTCCAATAGCCCATTCATTTTTAATTGAACTAAGAAAAATTAGAAAAGGCATTTAGATGAAATGAGAAGCCAAGTGCTGTGTCCTGGTGATGAAGGTGACTGAACTTCCCCCCAGCCAGCTGCAAAGCTTCAGCAAACCTGGTGCAGCCCAGTGCAGGGGTGCTCACCCTGCAGAGATTATTGGCATGGTGCTTTGTTTTAATTAGTCATCCTGATTTAGCTGCTCTCATTCCAGGTCTGGCCTGGCTCATGGTTATCCAGACACTCTCTGAAAACACTGAATGTCACGGGGAGCTGAGGGATTTCACCTCCTTGATGTGCTTAAAAATCATTACCCATTAACATTTTTGCAATGGTATTTTTAAGCAACTTTCCAGAAAGCGAGGCTGAATGTGCTTCCGTCTATTCAAGTCGCCATCAGCCATCCTCATTCAGGTTTGCCGGTGCTGGGTAGGATCCTGCCCCCCCTCCCAGCTTATCAGCTGCAGCTGGGGTATTCGGGTGCTGTGGGAAGTTTCATTTCCTGCTGCTTGGACTGCCTGTGGCTGGCCCAAAGCCTTTGTAAAAGGAAAGACATTCTTCTAATTCTTGTTATTAACCCATTGAGGATCTCTGAGACAGCAGTCAAAATTGTTAGGAAAGTACAGGATGATACAGCTTCCATAAGCCCATCCTTACACACCCACCACCACTAGACTCTCATTGTTTCTAATTTTCCTTTTTTTTTTTTTCAGAACTAAAAGATAAGGCAGATGGAGCACCAACTTATTTTAATGCATATTTGTGTTTGACACGTGATTTACACCCCACAAGCAATGCCTGCCTGATGCAACAAACTTCTCAAAGCTAAGCAGTGCCTCAAAAAAATTGCAAAGTGATATAGTAACAGTGTAAAAAATGACCAGAGCTGCTTTTCTGTCTCACTGGCAGGGTCTGGGACAGTTTTGGCACAGAATAAAACAAAACATGTCCTGAATTAGTCCTTCCCACAGATATGCCTCTGCAGGTCCTTCCCAGACAGCACTAACGGAGCTTCCCTGAGCTCTGCAGGCAATCACAGTGTGAAGCTGCTGAGAAAACCAGCTGAAAACCCTTTTCTCTCCCCACCCCGGCGAAAACCCGCAGCTGTAGCAAACTATCACATGAAGAAACGTGCGGTTACTACCTGAACAAGGAGCTCCAACTTCCTGTCGTCAAGGAGGTGCACTTGGCATCTGCGACCCTCCGTCATCTGCAAGAGAGAAGAGGCACGTGTGTCAGGGCGCTCAGCATTCCAGCTCGGCACGCGGTCGCTTCCCCGGCACCAGCTGGGGGCTTTCACTCGCTGCAGTGCTTTTGGTTTGTTGTTGTTTGTTGGGGGTTTTTTTTGTCTTTTTTTTTTTTTTTTTAATTAATCTCCCTTCTTTTGGCACCAGGGGAAAGAAAAGCCTGGAAGGAGAATAAGAAAAGCCACCCCGGTAGCTGTCACGGAGCAGCGTCTGGCGCCTGCCCGGATGCAGCTGCCGGGAGGAGGTTGTTCCAATGTGTACAGTGGGGCCAGGGGACAGTTTGCAGGGGCCTCAGCATTTCATCCTGCAGCCTCCAGCTCTGCAGATGGCTTGGCTGGTGGAGGAGACACCCAGACAAGTTTCCCCAAACCCCTCAACAGCAGTGATCCATCCATGCCACAGGTAGTGTGGAACAAACAAGGTCCTCCCTAGGAAGTGCTGATGGTGCTTCCTTGAATGGCACCAGCTGCTTTTTCGGTCCTGAATCCCAGAATGGGCTTGTCCTACTTGAGGTGTCCTATTTAAGATGTACCACAGGAGCCACTTGTGATATCATCATACTGGTCCAAAGGTGCTTCCATACCAGTACAGTTTATTACCACTGTCAACAAAATAATATCAATAAAACTGTTATTTATACAAGACTTGTATGAAATTTCTGAGATCCAGTAATTGGAGTCCTAAGAAATACATGAGCTGTGGTCTGAGGGAACTCCTCTACAGTGCACCAAGCCCTTTCCCAGCTCTCCTCTTGCACAGAGCACTGTAAGCAGGGAGCAACTTTGCTTTGCAGAGTTATGGAACCTGGCTCAGTTCAACAAAGCCCCTCAGGCACAGGAACAAGCACAATCCCACTATCTGTTAATGGGATATGGACTGCTTTAAGCCTCTTTGGCTATTGTAAATCCCTTCCTGAGCGTGACTTAGGCAGCACGGGTAGCCCCCAACCCCCCCCTCCCAGTCCACACCCCACGACACTCACACACACCTGGACCCACAGCAGCACAGCCCCAGTGCAGCCCCACAGCTCAGTTTAGTCCCCCAGGGACCCACCACCCTCCAGCCAAGGCACCTTCCTGTGCTTTGCATGGATCCTCAGATCAGTTTAATGATATTACTTGCAGTCTGAAAGCATCACCAGAAGGGAGCAGAGGGTCCATGGAAGCCTGGCTGGGGGGCTGCAGGCTGCTGGGGACATGAGCGCCCCGGTGTCCTGGGCATTCCTGTCCTTATCCATCATCTCTTCCCACCAGTGCGAGCTGAGCTGAGCCCCTGATGCAAAGCCACCTTCCAGAGAGTGGGGAGACATGGGCTTGTGGGGTTAACTGAGGACAGCTCAGCTCTCTGCTTCAGTTCTGCAGGTTAAAAGTCACCTGCTCCTGTGGCTTGATGGTGCTGGATGTGCTGTCATCCGAGAGGCAGTGGTGGATGCTCCACCATCAACTTTGCCTGTTCAAGAGCCCAGGCAGTGCATGGCCATGGGATCTGCAGCCTTGGCCATTTCCAGCAGCATCACCCTCACCCTGCTCGGTACAGGAGCCCATCAGGCTCTTCTGTGTGCTCCTGTCCTCCCTCTTGCCAGGTGTGTCTCACGTCCACCTCCTGCTTTCCTGGGACCAGACTGGAGCAAGTCTTACCCTGGCCCCAGCCTCTTCCACAAAGCAAAAATTCAAGGATTCCAACAACTGTATTAAGCCTCAAGTGGACCATGCAAGATACAGAGTTTTATTATGAGAAAACCAGTCAAAATGAGCTTTTCCCTTCAACTCACCCCAAATTTACAATCCTGGAATGCACAATCCCACGCAATGCATGCCGATTTTACCCCCTTTTGTTATTCACATCAGCACACCTTTGAGTATCCTGCACGCTAAAAATCATCACTTTCCTTCTCTTTTTTCCATCAGCATAACTGGAGCCCTGGTACTGCAGCCAAACGAAAGCCTTGTAAAACAAGGCTTCTCATAAATGTCAGCCAGTTACAGCCATGGCAATAAATTGTCTTAGGAGAGTTTCCTCTGGTAAGCAATGTTATGGAAAATATGCCTTCTCCTAAGGTGTACTGCTTGGTGAGTGAGTTTTTTTGCTACTAAACAGCTTTCAACTCAGTTGTGAAGCTATGCCAGAGGCTCACAGAAGGGCTTTGCAATGGTTTCTCCTGCTTGGAACAAGAGTTGTGTGGGTCATGTTCACTTGGGTGCAGAGAACCGCAAGGGCTTTCCCAGCAGATAAATAAAACTCTGAGTGCCTGAGCTCTGCTTTGGCATCTCCCTTGTCCTCTCACTGTCACATATCCACTGCATCCTCAAGATGGGGACTATGCATTGATATTCCAGTTTTAATATAAGTTTACCCAAGGCAAGAGATAAAGCAGTGAGTTTATAGTGGCAGTGGCAGGGATGGGAACACAGTCTAGCTTTCGTGTGTTACGCTCCATCAGTTATAAAAAAGTCAAAATAAGAATAAAAGAAGGTGAAAGAGGGAAAATTTTCTGAAATGTATGACTTTGTGCTTTAGTGTTTCAGCAAAGCACTTGCTTTCTGTGTGAAGCTTCTTTAGCTCTCCACGCTTTTCTAACCCAGAGTTTCATAACCCCTTAGTGCTTTCACTGCTTAAAGAAATCTCAAATGCAAACAGCTGGTAACATGAATAAATACCTGAATAAAGCAAAGCTCTGAAATGCAGCACATGATGGTTCACTAATTGCATGGCATTTCATGAACATCTCTTGAAGCTCAGCAGTACCACAGGCTGGAGATCTGCTGCAGCATTTCCTTCTGCAAACAGGATGCCCAGACATGGGGCTTTTCATTTCCCTTGGAAACAAATAGTGCTTTCCAAGAGAAAAGAAAAGAAGGCAGAGACAGGCTTCCTATTTAATATAAGCTAAAATATGATGGTCCTGCTCTCCCTCCTTTCTGCTTTATTATGCCACCAGGTGTCTGAAGCCCACATTATGTGCCTTTTTGCATTGCCAGATCAATACAAACTCTGCTAGTTTGTCAGAGTAAGAAACAGGAACATTTCAAAGCACAGTGAGGAGGAACTGATTTAGCACAGTCTGTCTGGGTGAAAGATGCTGCTTCTGATGCTGTGCAAATTGGCTGCTCTGTGCTATCTGCTGCACTGCCATGGACGAGGCTGTGGCCGGCTCTTGGGCAACAACTCAGGGAAACCCTTCTGCTTCCCTGTGCAATTAGAGAAGGAAAATCAACACCAAAGACCTATAGATGGGAGTAGGAGGTCACCAAGATGAGCTGAGCAGCACCAGAGTTTGGATGGGAGAAGACTACAGGAGTGAATTAAAGTTCTCTTTTTCCATAACTCTTACCCAGAGAAGGAAAGGGAGAACTGAGAGACATGAGGCACAGAGGCATGGTTTTCCCTTCACCTTGGAAAAGCAAATTCCCAGCAAAGGGACAAGAAGCAATGATTGACAGAAGAGATGGATACTTGATGTGGCAGGGAAGCAGGGGAGTTAATTCCCGATCAAGTCTTGTGAGCTCAGTGAGTGAGATTTCCTGTACCAACACACTCCTCCACTTCCCTTCTGGGGGACAAGAGCCCCCCTTCCTAACTCCAGAAAGAAATTAGTTAAATGTCTAGTTCAACCTAACAGTCAATATGCTCTTGATGCTCTAAGTACAGAGAACCTTCAGACATTTCAAGTGAGGTGACACAATTCCTAGGTGAGCTCCATGGTTATGCCTTCTGCGTGCTCGGCTACAGCTCTGCCATGATGCTGTATCCACATCAATCCCTCAGATTTCCAAGACATTTGAAGAGGTGGGAGTGTGTTACACACTCCTGTGTGATAACAGTTCATCCATATGGCAGGGAGCTGCACACGTTGGGTGTGAATATGGGCCACATGCATCTCATGGGCCAGACTTAACACAAACTCAGATGGAAATTATGCACCAAAATACAGAACACATTTTTTTTCTAAAACAGCTCAGTAAGTCACATTTTTTTTCTGAAAATCTGCCACTTCTTTTAGTGCCTGCACATGCAGCATGACCCCAGAGTGCTTGAAGAACTGAGTACAAGTGCTTTTAAAAAGCTCTGTCATTTCTATACATGAATGTGTAAAGACTACAGATAATATATCTTCAATATCCAAACACAAATACTGCTTGTAAGGCATGTGAAAATTTGAAGCAACGTGTTTGTGCAGCTGAGGTGCTGGATTTTTGTGCAGGAGGGCTGATCATACACAGGGCATGCGTTCTTTCTCTGCTCCTTGGCTTTGGCACCGTGAGGATGGGAAAACTGATCCTGACCTTTGCAAAACGTTTTAAGATCCATCAGTGACAACAAGTCCTGACATACGTGTTTGTTCACTACAGTGTAGAGATGCTACAGAAAGGAAATCTGTCTTGTGGTTACTCATGGGATCTTTTGAATCATAGTTGTTTTTCTCAAGGAAAGGACGTTTTAGTTACCTTTATCACAAGACTTTAAATCTCCTTTGGAGGCTCCTACCCAAATATTTACACAACGGGTTTCCTAGGGAAGGCAGGCTGGCGGTTGTTTTGCTTTGTGCCATGAACTTCTCCGGCGACTGGTCTCCTCTCCATTCATCTTCACTGTAACTCAAACATTGTCTCAGAGAATCGTATAAACTGTCTGTGACACAGCCCAAAAACCTTCACCATGCTCAGCTAATCCCTGCACACCTGTCGCTTTGTCACTAAATTATCACAACTGTCCACAGAACTGCTCCACCCAACACAAACAGCAAAGGCAACGGGAGGAAAGGGCTCCAAAGGGAACCTTTCCCTTTCAAAGCGAAAAAACCCTCCTGGTGAATGCGCTGTCACACTAAATAACTCAAAGGCACCAGATGCAAATTCTATTTACAATGGCAGTTCTATAAATATCTGTGGCACGTTTCATTAGCTGGTGACTGCAGGAATAAAGAGGAATACGGCGTGTTCTTCCTTGACTCAAATCAGAAATTATAATTGGAGGCAGAACCTTTCCTAAATGCTCACTGCCTGTATGGGAGGCAATTACTGTGCCGAATCCACAAAAATCTGTGTCACTCTGCCCACTGTTTGGACAGACCCGCTGAAAGGCGATAGGGAGAGATGACAGCCTGCTGATTACAGTAAACTATTAGATTAAACATCCTGCTCCCACTTGACCACTTCTTACCACCTTCTCATTCTGGCAACTCCTGTGTTTGTAGAGGAGAGGGAGGGAGGAAAAGTGCTGTGTTTTTGATGTCTGCACAGCTTTTTGCATGTGGTAGCACTTCACTTTGCTGAATTGGGGCCACTCTGGCAAGCAGCTGCCTGTTGCACTGACCAGCACTGCCTCTTCATGTGTCTGCATCCATCTGCCATCTCCTGTCCTACACTCATACTTCAAGACTCTGGAGGAATGGGCTGTCTTTCTTTTTATGCCATGTGTGTGCAGAGCATCCTCTCCAGTTGCTGGTCTGCATCAACACCTGATAAATATTAGTGACAGTGATTGGGATGAGGATGGCTGTGGGATGGTGTGTGAAGAGCTGAGTCACAAGGCTGACCCTTGGTGGGCACCTGTGAGAGGGGACATGGCCACAGCTGACTCTGAGTTCAGTGGGGAGCAGCACTGGCTGGGCTCTGCTCTTGGGGCTTGCTCATTTTTGCAGCCATAGAGGGGTCATAGGATCATCAAGGTGGGAAAATACCTCCAAGATCAAGTCCAACCACTGACTAAATACCACCATGGCCACTAAACCATATCGCAAAGTGCCATATCTACTTAGTTTTTGAGCACTTCCAGGGATGGTGACTACACCACTTCTCCTGTGACTAGATCCAGTCCTTCAGTTGTGACTCAGTGGGAACAATCCCTGATGAAGAGGAGCAAGATGACTGCTGGTGCAGATCTGGCTCTCTGTCTGGCATGGGGCTTGCCCCCTGCCCTATGCTGGTGAGCACATCACTGTGGTTTGCAGCACTGCTCATGCCATGCTCCAGTCCAGGTCCAAAGCCCTCACACACACTCACTTCCCCTACTCTTCCCCTTCACCAAAATGGGCCATGTTCAGGCAGGCTGGCTTCCACCTGAGCCTCAGTGGCTCGAACCTCTGAGAATGGGAGACAGTCAGGAGAAACTGATGTTTCTGAATATGATCCTCATTTCTACTATTTATTTCCATGAGTCTTTTCTAAACCAATGGTGGAAAGTCTGGGTTGTTATTATTTTATCAAGAGGGAGAAAAGTGATTTTAATTTGGCCCAAGACTCCTAGCATAGGGAGCAGAGGGCTATATAGCTTGTCCTGTCTGTTGAGGTCAGTGACATAGTACAGGACATGGACTGAGCTTTCTGAAATAAGCCAATACAAAATCATAGAATCATAGAATCACAGCTTGGGAGGGACCTTAAAGATCATCTACTTCCAACCCCCCTGCCACAGGTAGGGATACCACCCACTAGATCTGGTTGCTCAGAGCCCCATCCACCCAGGCCTTGAACACTTCCAGGGATGGGATATGAAGTACCACCAATGTTTCTGACTACAGTACATAGAAAACCATTGGACAACACTTCTGCATTCAAGTTTGTTCATGCTATTATTTCTTATGGGAAAGGCTATTTGGTGCTCTTGAGCGAGAGGTTAGCTGTAAGCCAGTTGGTTTTTTGCCCTGGAAAGGGTGTCCCAGCCATATTCTAAGCCATCTGCCACCTTCAAGCAGTACTTCTGTAAGACAACGAAGATGCTGCATATTCAAAGAAACAGGAACATCCTTTTGTGCATTATCTTTCAAGAGATATTGGTGGCAAATAGAGCTTTGAAGTTGAGAAGGATGACACAGGAAAGATGTTGTAGATGTGGATAATGTCAATGCTAAGAGAAGTAGCCAATGGCTGATGTATAACCAGACTTCATCTTCCCATGCAACATGGGTTTCCTTGTTATGGAAGTGCTTTGAGGCTCTGTGAAATACATACACAGTCCATAGCAGGACTTAAAGGCCAGAAACCATAAATGACAATGATGCAGCATCTCTCACACATGTTTGATAGGACCAGAGGAATGCATCGCGTGCGAGGCCTTTGGCTTTCACTGCAAGCCTCTTTATCCCACTCCTTGAAAAATTAATGTCCTCACCAATGGATTAGGGAACGGAGATGAAATAGCTGAAACCATGGTTACAGATACAGCTCTTAAAAATCTCTCCTATCCTACAGGAAGGGAGTGCTGCCCTCCTTGAGGAGAAGCTTGACGTCACCTGTCGCATGGGGGACCTGAACAGGGATGTGTGTTTGAGAGGGGTCGCATCAAGTGATGCAGTCATTTCTGCAAACACCCATTTGCCAGGAGAGGCAAAAACAGCTTCATTAATTAGAAAGCAAGGGTCCTCCTCGACAAAGGAGGTGGGACGGTGTCAGCCGCGGTGTCACCCTGGCGGAAGCAGACCACAAACGGAGCGACCCAGCCATTGTGTGAACGCCAACAGGGAGCGATGGGATAAAAATTAAGGCGAGCTACAGGCTGAGTGACCTGGTGACTTCCCTGTTTTGTCTTGAGAGCTGACAAAAGAATTCCTGGCCTGCCCAAGGAGCTCCTCACTTCCTCTGCACAGCTCTTTCCAGCCTTGCTCAGGCTCCGGCATCACCCAGGGACATTTGCACAGGTTATTTCTCATGTTTCCACTAAACAGCACTCAGCAAAAATGCTCTGATTCAGCAAAGCACAAAGCCGTGCCCATAAATCCCTTTTATTTCAGTGTGACATAAGCAAGTGTTTAAGTGGCTTACTGTATCAGGGCTGAAATGAAAAACCGTCTCCTACGGTCCTTAAGTCCATTTACAACATCAAGCAATAACTCTCAGGCGAACTTTAAAGCTGGGAATGCCACATCTTAACCTCAAAACACTTGGTGCTTGAGCCATGTAGTCAGAATTAAATCTAATTCCAACGCCACATTTTAAGCCAAGCAGGGTATTACCCGGCAGACGCCTAAATCACTGCTCTGAGTGCGGACAGCCTCGGAGGCCTGATTTCAGTTATATCCTGAGATAAGAAAGTCCTTTCCTGGACAGACCAGCTTCCTCACCAGAATGAAGGCTGTGCTGGCTTGGGTCACGTATTGTTTTCTTTCTTAAAAATAATACAGATCTAAATCTTTTTAAATACAAAGGGAAGCAGAACATCTTGCACCCTCCCTGCCTTCTGATGTCGAGGCAGGAGGAGAAGTACATTCCCAATGCAGACTTTTCACTATGTTTGACTCTTTCACCCTTGTAACTCTTTCCATTCCCTTTCATGGCCAGAAATTAGACCATTTTCCAGCTTAAAAGTATACCAGCTTCCAAGAATTATCCCCACTACTTACAAGGCAGGAGCGGAGAGTGTTAGAGCTTTGATATGGTTGTTCAGAGCATCCTCTGAGCTCTATCTGAGGCTGAATACAGGGAGGTAACAGAGTTTTCAGTATTATTTACTATTTTTAGTCTAGAGGATTCACTGGCCACAGATGTCTTAGACCTTACAGATTTGCAACCCTTTCAGCACTCAGAAGCGCGTCTTGATAAACCTTAACTCCATTGTTTGTGCAGGTGGTTGAACATGGACACCTGCTTTAGGCCAGCATTTTTAGGTCAAGAACATGGCAAAGCTATTAAAACCTTGCTTCTAACTGGGATCCTGTAGCTGTCTCCTCCACTTTTACCTGGGAAGCCCATGTTGCTCCTACATCCTTTCTGCACATGCAGCAAGCTGGCTGCACTCAGCAATGGGTAAGGGTTGCGTGGGGAATAAATAATAAATAAATAATCCTACAAATGAAGTGGCCCAGCTGCTCCTCCCCCCACCAGCCTGAGGCTCTTCCCTGCTGGCAGCTCTTTTGTGTGGATGAGTTTTAAATGAGTCAGGGAACGGGGTTTCCATCCTCTGCTGACAGACTTTCCTGCACAGCCTCATAGATCTGGTGGATCAGCTCCTTCCCAGAGCTGAGGACAAGTCCTGGTGAGAGAGGAGAGCCACAGTCCTGCTTGTCTCTCCGTCGCTCCTGATGGAGCAGAAGACAAGCGGTTCACATTGAGCACTAACAGGCATCTTTAGGTGTGGTGAAACCACTTGATTCATATGAAACAATTACAGCCAAAGAGTTGCATCCCATGGGAAGTGGAAGATGAGTGGCAAGGGCAGCCCATGGCCTCATCCCACCTTATAGACATTGGAACTATTAATTCATAATATGCTATTCATCCATATGCAAAAGTAATACCTAAAGACTGAAAAACAGCCACTATCACAGAAGAAGCCATTGCAAAACATAGTTCTTCTCATGCCTATTTTAATAAGATGGCAGGTAGACAATCTTCCTTGCTGCCAACTTCCCAGTTAACACCCAAAATAACTTGTCCTGTACATAAGCTTCTTCTGATCTAACTTAGCGCAGCCAAACTGAGAACAGTTTTATTTTGTGAACTTTTTTATTTCTCCCCGGGTGAACTTATTTTCTAGATAATAATCCCTTTATGGCAAGTTCTGCAGTTTCATCCCATGTTTGCACATTATGTACAAGAGCTGTGATCCATCATTTGGGTTGCCAGTCCCTAATGCGGCCCGAAGAAATAAATATCAACAGCAGAGCTAAAATTAGATGCCCAGAGGGAAAGAGGATAAAGGATCTCTGGAGTCTCTGCGCAAGGACAAGCAGTGTGGTCCTGGGACAGGTGTTTCATTGACTTTTGAGCATAGCCATGTGTCAAGAAAACCATGATATGTCCTCGGAGGGTCTCGCTTCCCCTGTAAAAGCCCCGTATTTACCCCGTTTGCTATGCACAAAGGATACAGCACGATCTAAGGGGAAAGGATCTAAATTATCTACCAGGGAAATCTTTTACCAGTGAGGGACTTTGCAGCCTTGTATAAGTCACATCAACTCTGCGGGGACTCCTGGTCACCTTTTGGTTCATTCCCTACAATACTGTACAGCAAGCACTATGAATCATCATATGATAATGACCATGTGGCAATAAAGTACACAGCAATAGATGATTATTGTTATTATTATTATTCCCAAACATGTTAGCATGTCTGTTAATCTCTCCTACATCTGACTTTTTAGATTCCTTGTAAACACACATAAAAATTTAATTTTTGTAGAGTTTCACACTTCAAAAATGGCATATTTTCAGCAAACTGTTCCAGATATCACTTGTTTGTGCATGCAGACAGGGTGTAATTACATGAGAGCATCCAAGTCTTCTGGGAACACATTCTCAGGAGCTTTGGACTAGTTATAGAGGAAAACAGGACGATTTATTTGCTACTGAAACAAGTGTGATTTGCTGGAGAAAAAGAAATCAATGTGGGTTCATAGGAAGATGACCAAAGTGACCCAAGGCAGTGGAAGCAATAGTATATGTGAAATATTTTTAAAGGACAAATTAAGATTTATGGCTTAAAGTGTCCTTTTAGTGCTCATTGAGTGTTTTGCACCTATTGTATCACTAAGAATTGGGAGGTGTGAGCACTGATGAACCTGATCAATGGAGCCAAGGCATTGGGCAGTGCATCACTCAGATACTGTAACAGAGTGGGTCAATAGGTAGCACTGAGCAGTGTTATATATAACACATAATAGAAAACACACTTTCAAAAGCCATTCCAGATACGAATAAAAAAAACGTAAAATGTTAATATGTACACTGAAGTGTTGGGTTTTTATTTTTCTTTCTTCTTGTTTCGAATAACACTCTAAAACCTGATATGCTTCCAGTGGAAAAATATGTCACCAGGTTGTTTCTAGCCACTGATAATCAGTGGGTTTGACATACATTTGATGTTGAGAGCCAGGGCTGTGGCTAGTGCCCAGGCTGGGCAGCTGCCAGCAGTTCTGCTTGAGCGGCAGCAACTGATGGGGTCTGTGCAGAGTGGGCATCATCCCCCAACTGGGTTTCACAGGAAGGATGGGGTGAGATGCAGAGCACATTCAAATGACAAGCAGCTGACTCATCCTCAGAGATGCAGGTGTTTTCAGAAACCAACCCTGCCTGCAAAAGTCTAGCTTGACCCTTTCTGCTCCCATTTCGCTCACGAGCACATCCAGTGCTGAGCTGGGGCTGCAGGGCTGGGACCTCTCCCGTGGGCTCTGCCTGCACACCCAGATGGGTGAGGGGTAGAAGAGCTCCTACCCACCTTCTCCTGTCCTCACAGCTCCTGATGCTGAACACTTGCGTGTCTGATGAGGACTAGAGCTCAGACTAGCCCCACTCAAGGCTCAAGCAGGGAAAACTGCTTTCAGGATGCTGTGCTTTTATACCCCCATTCATCTCCTGAGTAATGCTGGGATTTTGCATTACCTGTATTGAGAATGCTTCAGGTACCGGTGCAGCAATACCAGGTCATCTCTGCATCAAGGCATCTCACAACATAATAAATATGGACAATCTGTAACCTCTGCACAAAAGGGACCTGGAATAAACACCTCAACTTAAGCCTGTCTTTTTACCACGCGCCTCTGCCTTTTAGGAGCAAGGGAAGGATGCTCCTTTCCGTAAATAAACTCAGCAGCTCTTTAGTACTGTGCAGAATTGATGCAGAAGAGCTAAGGAAGGGAAGCAAAGAGAGAACAGCCTGATATAATGTCTGCAAACTCAGTGGTTGGATCTGATATCCCTGAGCCCTAAATTTCCAGGATTCAATACCCATTTTGAAGCAGCCTTCTGACATGTACACACCCAGCTGTACCTGTGAGAGGGGACTGAGAAAGTGAGGACACAGCCCAGCACTTTTAGATTTGCAGATTCCACTCAAAATTGACATCAGCAGTCGCAGAGCATTTCAGAAAGCAGCTTCCATGGCACAACAGAAAGACAAAGCAGACTTGGTGCTTCCCTCCAGTTCTCCCTGGTGAGGAACAAGTCTCTTTCCCACTGATTCCTACCATCTCCTGCAACACAAGCCCATGTGACACCTTCAATGGCTGCATGGATGCATGTATACCAGCATGGATGCAAAGCATACCAGGAAGCCCAGACTTCAGAGAGAACTTTTTTTTGCAGTCTTTGGCCTTTCCAGTTCAGAATTGAAGGAGACAGTGGAAGTCACCTTCCAAATTTATTTTCCAGCATGCTTCCATGCTGGGGTGTGGGTACACCAAGGAAGCACTGTATTTGATTACACATCCCCTAAATCATCCCAGTGTCCCCTTGAGTACCCTTTTTCACCAGGAAATGAGAGTGTCTGGTGGTGCACAGCACACACGTGGCAGCCATGTGTTGAGGTGATGGGTGTCTTCACAAAACCCTGGCTGGGGAAAGCCAGGAGAGACACTATCCATACACATCAAGGGCAAAACTATGTTTAAAGGTGAAAAGAGCTCCATCCACACTCCCCTCTCTAGGACAGGTGCCATGTTTCAGCTTCAGATTTTGTGCTGTCTTTCCAAGCTGCTCACTTGATGTGGCAGCTTTCCACCCCCAGCTTGTCCTATGTAAACCCAGGGTTAGCCTGTGGCTGCTCCACTATCTGCAAAGCACTTTTCAGTGTGAAATATTTCAGCTGGGATGGATGGGGTGCCAGCAGCACTTGCAGCGTGTGTGGTAGGGCTGCAGCCACGTTCAATCCCACGCGGTCAGGAAACCCAAACAAGAATGGGTTTATTTTGGTTAGGAGATCTGGGGACTTCTAAGAAGAAAAATAAATAAATAATCTAAACACAGAGCCTGAGCCTAGTGGGTTGGCAAGCCCAACAGCCATTGTCAAAATGTTATGTGTTAACATGTGGAAGTGTACGTACAAAGGATTTCTGTAGGCAAAATGGAGTATCGACCTCTTTTTAGTTTGCAGCTTTCTAGGAGATTTTCAGTGGACCTTTTAACAGTGAATTTAAGTAAAAATAGGTCAACTTACCTATCTTTTTTCTGCCCTAAAGAATTTTTCCCAAAGATTACTACACTAGGTTGGACCACATACAACCAGTTCAGGTAGAGGGTGAAGAGAGCATTTAGCTACCCACTAGTGATCTTTCCTTGAGGGTGGGGACACAGCAGCTGTTCAGCACCACATGAAAATGTCACACAGGACAAGATTAAAAGGATTGTGTATCTGCTAGGAAAGGAGCAAAGTGGGTTGTAAGCAAGAACATTTTTGATGACATTGGAAATCGGATGGTCCCAGCTCCTCTGTCTCCTTTGCACTTTAAGGCTAGGCAAGTCCCACCTCACCTCACAGAGATGCACTCAGGGTATCTGGTACCATGCATGAGGCCTCAGAGAAATATAACACAGCCATGAAGCAGGGAACGGGTGATACATCAGGGTCGTCTTCTACTTATTTTGGCAGGCAGCCTACTAGAGCCAAAGACAGGTAAGGAGTAAACCTTCAGGCTACATTGACTCGTGAGTAGGTGGAGTGCAAAGGTGACTTGGAGCAGAGGAGACAGGATCAAAACCTGTGTGTTTGCAATTCATCAACATGAAAGTGCTCCCAGAAGCTCAGAACTGATCAAATATCTGTCTGGGGTCCCTTCTCAGTGTGAGATCAGAGAGAAAAGCAGTCAGAGTCATTTTTGGTCCTTGACAAGATTCAACTCCAGAGCACAAGACAGGGCTCCAACTCATTGTGCAGCCTCGGAAAATTGTTTGTGGCTTTCTAGGACATGGCGCATACTGAGATTTACAAGAGGACTGGGGATTAAGTTGTTAAAAGTCTGGGAGAAGGAGAAATATCAGGGTATGTTGTCAGTTGCAGCAGTCCCTGAGGCTACACTGGGCAATGCACTGATGGCTTAGGGAACCTGAGAGATGCAGGGACAAACTGGGATTTGGAGCTGAAGGAGACTTGCAAGCAATTCCATCACAGCTTAACCTTGTCAGACCTTGCTGCCTTCTGGGCTGCTGTGCTCTGCTTCCACTGGGGCTGCAGGGCAATTCACTCCTCCAGCTGCTGGAAGGAGCAAGCCAGCAAGGATGACTGGAGATTGGCATTGAGGAGTGACCTTGGGAGCCAGCTGTGCACCCAAGCATCTCCCACCCTGTGATGAACCATGAGGACCTCTGGGAGCCACTGCTACCTGCTCTTCTGGCTGACCCTACAGCATGTGTCCCCCCAGCTTCCCAAGAGATGGAGCATTTGTGGGATGGCTCCCACCGAGATGGAGATTTTGGGTGTAGCTCAGAGGACCAGGAATGCTGATTGCCTCAAACCCAGAGTGTTTTGTATAAAAGGTACCCAAGATCCCTGAGAGCTGAGTGTGAGCGTGGTCCTGTGCCTGACAGCACCTTTTGCTTGTCCGAACGATCCAGCTCACAACAAGGAGGTCATACCATGCCTCTGTGTATCTTCAGGGGACACCACTAAGCCCTAACCCCAAATTTGCCTGATATTGGATCAATACACTCCTTAACACCTTCTCCATGTGTCCCCCCTCTCACAATGCATGTCCTTTCCTTCTCCTTCACAGTCCTACCAGATTGCAGCTTGAGACTTCAGTCACACCCCAGCCCCTTTCCAATTCTCCCTAAATCCAACATTTTGTCCCTTGTCCATGAGTGCAGTTTTACTTTGCCTTTGCTGTCTGTTAAACTTCATTTCAACCTGCATTCAAACCTTCTGCTATTACTCACACAGTAACAGTAGCAAACAAAGGGGATATGTATGACTGTAATCACCTGTGATGTGTGGGACTCGACTCAACGATTTGGGAGGTCTTTCACAGCCTTATGTCCCTACTAACAACACACGGTGCACTAACTGAAGCTCTTGACCTGGCTAAACAATTTGACAGGATCTCTAGGGAAGATGCTCTCTGCCAAGTGATGCTGCATTGCTGCATGGCCCTGAGTGACCCAGTGCCATGACCAAATATCGAGTTGCATCTTTAATACAATAACCATTTCAGATGTGCAGCAACTGACTGGACCGCCACAAGTAATCTACCAGGAGCAATGGGTAGCTTGCCCAAAAGATTTGTGAGTGGCTCATTGGTGTGTCTATGCTCAAATAATGGCAAAGATCCCATATTTCTAGCCTGGGCATCTAAAACAAAAATTCACCTCAGAACAAAATGTTTATTTTACATGTGCATAAATTCACATGCTGTGCCCCACTGGTGCACTTCTCCCGTGTGGGACCTGATTCGGATGGAGCCACTCACAGCATTATGGATGACCAATGCCAACTCCTTCAGCTTGTTCGGTCCTCTGAGGGACACAGTTGACCTTTGCAGCAGCATGAGGTGGTGCTGAGCTGAAGGCCCTTCAAAATATCCCCTCTCGCACCAAGGAGCAATATATCCGTGGCTCCTCACAGCTTCTGCCACAGCCCACTTTGCTCAGCAGCACAGCTGGGGTGCAGAAACTACCCCATGAGCAAGCTCACCCTCCTGCAGTGGCACATGCCTGCCCAACACCGACACTTAAACACGACCTTCAAAATGTTAATATTTGGAAGAGGACAGGCTATCTGTAACTTGTGCCAGGAGGTCGAGCCAAGCACCTCTGAGCCATCAAGCCAAGCTGGTGCACCATCCCCAGGCCAGGGTGAGCATCGCGGGTCCAAGTGAGTTTGCAGGCAGCAGTGCAGCAGCAGTGTGGGCAGCAGCCCTCCCGCGGGATCTCTCTGGTGCCTAAGAGTAAGGGAGTTCTAGGCAGGGAAAATGGCACAGGCACCCATACCGCTAACAGTCCCCTTCATGCACGGGTGGGGGATGCTCATCAGACCCCAGGGGCCAATCTAGAGGTAACTGAGTCCAAGACACACAGATATCCAGCTGGCACTGGGCAGAGCCAGGATTCAGCCTCTCCCGATACTCGAGACACCGGGTAAACCCGGTTCAGCCATGCCCACGAAGTACAACGCGCAGGCACAGGCACCACACCCCCTTCCCGGTGAAAAAGGCGAGCGGTGCCGGGGTTTTTGTTCAGGACAATGTTTTAAAATCGCAAACCAAACCAGCAAGCCGGGAGTTCAGCTTTCCCTGCGACCTGGCTTGCCTGGGAGAGGAGATTTGCTAGCTCGCTCACGCATCTCTGTGTGTTGTATTGCTAAACCGCTGCCAGGGCTATTATTAGAAACAATTGTCTCTCCTGGAAATTTTATAGAGAGGTTTGAAACAACTTTTCTCCTGCCCTCCCCAGCAGCCAGCGGGTAACAATGCGGCCAAGAACTCTCCTTACGCGAGGGTTGTCTGCAAGGCGTGCAGATATATACACCCATACAAGCACAGTTTGGAAGCAGAGCTATTCATTTTCCTTTCCTAGCCCTGGATCTGGAGGAACTTTTCTATTCCTAATTCAGGAAAAGATGCACAGGGGAAAGGAAAAACAAGCCGGGGGCTTTCCCCTTTGCGAAGCCCCCAGCTCTGCATTAAACTTGCTGCAGCCATTTGGGAAGAGAAGGAGCAGTCCATCTTGGCAGTCAGTGGGGACAGCCAGCCAGATTGCTTGGGAAGGGGGGAAAGAATCACAGCACCGGCTTCTCTCCCCCCACACCCTCTCCTTCCCCCAGCCGCCGCTCTCGGCGCCGTTACTCGCCAACCAAATTCAGGGGTTTGGGGACAGGGTTTTTTTTTGGAAAGGCCAGAGAAAGCATCCGCTGCCCACATTTCTCCCCGTTTGAGGTAAATGGAGGGAGGGGGCGTGGAGCAGCCCGCACACTGCGGCTGGGCTTTCCCCGGGGGCCGGGGCTGGAAGGGGAGCCCCGGCCCGCCTCGCCTCCCCCTCCGCAGACAAAGACCCCGTTACCTTCTCCCGCTGCCTCGGCGGCTCCGGCGGCCCCTCAGCTCCGAGCCCGGGGCGAGCGCATCCCCGGCCGCACCGCGTCTCCAGGCCGAGGCTCTACTGCCCCGCATCCATCGCCCGCCTCTCCGCCGCGCGGTGCGCGGGATGCGCGGCCCTTCCCTCCGCTCCCCGCCGCTCCTGGCCGCTCCTACGGCCGTCCCATCCTCCCTGCTGGGATGCCGGAACCCTCCTTTCCCTTCTTCTTCTTCTCTTTCTCCGCCTGCCGGCTCCCCGCACCCCGGCTCCTGCGCGGCCGCTGCCGCGCTGCGAGGCTGGAGCCGGGGAGGGAGGAGGAGGAGGAGGAGGGGGAGGAAGGAGGAGGAAGGAGGGAGGAGGGTATCGAGCAGCAGTTGGCGCTGGGTCATGTGAAACAGATGAACCCAGCTCGGGGCCTGCCAGCATCTGGGCTCCCCATCGCCTCTGGGAGGAGATTGAAGGGATGGAAGGACGGAGGGAGGAAGGGTTCGGGGTGGCGGTGTTCATGCCCCCTGCCCACGCGTGCACACCTTGAGATGATAACGGAGAGGGTCGAGAGCAGCGGGGATGCTCCGGCTGGAGGAAGAGGAGGGCAGCGACGGCCTCGGGCACCCATGGGGCTGGAGGCAGAGCAGCTTCTGCCAGGGTGCAGCCCCAGGGGCTAGAGGCAGCCTCCCTTCTCCTGGTGATTTTTCCTTCTGCTTCTGGCTGCGTGAAGGGTGCTGCTTGTGATGCTAAAAGTGTACCTGGCAGCAGCGTATTCTGCCCGGCAGTAGAACCTCTGTACAGACTGCACTGGAGTAGCCCTCATGCAAGGGTGTCAGTGTTAAAGAATTAGATCAGTCAAGAAGGACAATATGTGTGGGCCTCTAAAAAGTGCTGATTTTTGGATTTCAGCAAACACAGCATGAAGAACCCACGCCATGACGCCTGTGGTTAGAACTCTGACTTGTTGCTGCTTTGCCTCCCCATCAGCATTTTCTTTCTGGCACTGGGGTTGTTCCCACTAGGAAAAACTCTTAGGTTGCTGCTGTGCCACACTCTTGCACAGGCTGGCTGGGAAGAGGTCTTCTTTGGGAGGGGAGGTGTGGAGGTGACCCCTTTCCTTATTTATTTTCAGTAGACATTCATGCCACCACGAGGATGCTCATGGTGAGGGTGGAGCTTGGGCTTACACAGGATACAGGAAATTTCCCTTTTTGCCTGCAAGAAATTGACAAAGTTGCTCTCCTGACATAGTGGCGGTGAACGAGCTGGATGCCTTGTTTTAGCTGGGGGTGTTTCTGATCTGCTGTCAGACTGAAAGTCAAGACCATGCCAGCATGGAGATGCCATGAGACTTTATGTCCTCTCTTCTACAATGAGCTTGGAAGAGCAGTGGGCTGCAAAGTGCTTCTGGGTACAATAGCCAAATCTTGGAGCACGAGCCCAGTTCCTCTCGTGTCTTTAAAGGCACAGACATAAAACTAGAACTGCATATGCAGCCACAGGCAGGCTCACCCCTCCAGCTCACTCTACCCAAAGGGATGGTTTTGATTAGGGGATAAATACAGAGGCAGTTCTGGCCTCTGGCTGCTGAGGGTTAAGACCAAGCAGCTGAGGTAGCCCAGCTCAGCTCTGGAGGCAATCCTGAGGTCAGGACATAGGGGCAAGAGGCAGCAAAAATATCCATCTCTGCTCCAGGAAATGCAGGGGGACCACGGCTATGTTGCAAGAGTAAATGTTGGGGTTTTCTCGATGTATCTAACCCACATCTAGATCCAGCCACTAAAGTAACCCTAAGGTGCAAACCACCAAAATACAAACTTCAAAACCTCCTGGAATTTTAAACCCATAATTTCAGAGAGTGGTAAAACTTCAAGTTGCCTCCTAAATGCTGTTTTACCCTTTCCTTCAACAGAGGTCACAATACGTCTCAAGCAGGTTCTGCCTGTGGTGGTGAGGATCAGCTTGAGAGCCTGAACCCCAGCAGCTGTTCAGCTCTGATTAGAACTAGCAATGAAAAATCACCTTCCCAAGCTGACTTTCACTAAAATAGGAGGTGAAGCTACTTCAAGGGTATGCTCACCATGAAGGTGCCTGATTGTGCTTATTGCTCTCTATGAGTAGGCCAGGGCAATGGACTTTGTCTTTGGGGTAGGATGATCCTTCAACTAGCAAAGCCTCAAGACAATTTCCCCACACACTGCTGTATGGCACATGCTGCCCTTCCAGGTAACTCTCTTGGCAGAATCTGCCTCCAAACCTAGAGCAGACCCAGGATGAGCTGCAGCATTATTCAGCTGCTGATAAAAGAGCTCGCCTGGTGGGTTAAATAAGCAGCAGGAGATTGGAAGCCTCTAATTGGAAAGTAATTTGTTTCATGCATAGCAGCAAAAACTGGAAATCAAGGCTTACTCTGCCCAGATTTGCAATGTTCACCTTTCAGACGAGGTGTGGGGATTTTCATTATACTTAGCTTGAAATTACAGGCTCCCTACAACAGTTCAATCTCTTCCTTTGACACAAAACGGGCATGGGTTTTGGAATAGTTTGGAGACAGCAAGAGAGCATTCTTTCTCATCCCCTGTGTTACGGTGGGGTTGTCTACCAGGTGTACCCAAAGAGCATCCCATCACTGTGTGATCCTCATGGTGTCCCCCAGTGTCTTTGGAGCATCAGTTGGTTCGTGTCACAGGGAAGGGCCTGAGTCACCAATCGACTTACAGGTGTCATGTGATTGACACTGTCTGGGGTAGAAATGGGTAGGGAGATTCTTGGTTTCCTCAGGTGCAATGGCTCAGCACCTCTGCAGCCTTTGAGACCCACCATGCAGCAAGAGAAGCTGGACTCTCATACCTGTGAAACCTCAAGCTCCATCCCCCTCAGATCCCTTGTAAGGAGATGACTTTTCCTACCCATCCAAGACCATGTGAACAGCACTTCCCCAAAAGGAAGTTCAATATGATTCGATACAAAAGCTTAACATTTCCTGCAATGATGGGAGATATTCCTGCTACATTTCCTTTATCCTCTAATTCACGATGCAACATTTGTAATAAAAATAAATTACTGGTCTGAGTGAAGACAACATCCTCTAGGTACCTGATGGAACTAACAAAGAACTTAGAAATGGGACCTGTTTCTTATAATGTGAAAAGACAGTAGAGTTTTGTCCTTGCTGAGAGTTGATTATGACTACTCAACCAGAAAGAGTTGTTTATCTCCAGAACTGGACAAGGAACTGGAAGGATAGCTGCACTGCAAAGTCAACACCTTGTACCACCAGGGGTTTGCTCTCCCCTTCTTCCTCTCCCAGACATACGTGCTGTAACACAGATTTCCTAAACAGCATCCTTTCAGGGGAAAAAACCCCAGTCATTTACCTCATGCACATTCTTCTCTAAATTTCCCAGTTATAATTCAGCAGCAGCAGAGGCCCTTTTCTTCAAGGAACTTCCGTAATCTCACAAGGTCTCTGGAGCTGGCACTACCCAAACAATACACCCTGGTAGCAAACACCTAGTCTGGAGGCAGCAAAGCTGCTGTCATTGCAATGATTAGAAGCAGGGAATGGTTGAGCTTCTTGCAAGCTGGTTCCTATCATGGCAAGTCCCAAAAAGAGAAGAGTAACCCAAATATTTACCTCTGACATACACAAAGTGAAGCTTCCAGCAACCAAATGCCTCTGTGCCAAAATAACAACATGCTGATTCCTTTGTCTTGTCTCCTGATAGCGAGGCAAGGAAGAAACACCGTGGCCTTGTACTGGGGAATTACTGTTGACAATTCATTTCCACTCTTGTTAGCAAAGATTAAAGAAGCAAAATACTTTACAGAGAACGTGGTGATAGGACTGTGGGTGCCATCAAAATGTGTGAGCTGTTACATGAACATTTCTAGTATTTTCAGAAAAGCTTAATGAATATTGTCTATCCCAGAACCGCATTAATTAGCACTAGTGGGTTGGAGGAGATGTCGTGTCATAAAGTAATATTCACACTTAGTCCACAATTTGCATTCATAAGAGGTGCAGTGCTTTACAAAAACTTAATGTCATTTCCCCCATATGGTACATCTGAAACCCATGGAAAGTGAGGAAAGTGCTTTCAAAGAATATTTAGGATTTGCTAAAGGTATGTCTACCTCCCTGTGGGAGGTGTTCAATGGCCTATCTCTCATTGATTGCACAAGTCTTAACTTGTAATATTTGAGTGGCAGTAAAAGATTAAAAAGCCTCCAAACTTAAAAAGCAGTATGGGCCTAAGCAACTTGGGAGCTGAAATCCATTTCTGGATATGATATAAGCTGTTAGGCACATGAATCTCACTGTAAATCAATACAACTGACTTATTCTAACCATGACAAGGGTCAGCCAGCCCTAGAAAATGAAGTGTCAGGTTAGCCTATGGGTTGATTCACACAGTTTCTCTGAAATTCATGGTATAACATGGTCTTAATGCTCATGGGCTCTAATGTAGGTTGGCTGGAGAAGACGCAGTGGCGTCACCTCTTTTCATCTGAGACAATCTGCATCCTCCACTCACTGAACATACCTCAGTATTGGGAAGCACAGAAGGCACTGGCAGGACCCAGCTGATCACTCAAGCCACCAGGCTGCCCTCACCCTCTTCCATGGACCAGGGCCAGCAAAAGAGAGATGGAGGGTTACATGTACCACTACCAAGCCTGTCCCCATCACTCCATTTTCCCTCCGTAACAGGCTGTGATGAGTTGTGACCTTGCGATAGTTCATGTTAAGGGTTTTGGAACCAAGTGGAAACCACATTCAAGAAAGCAAAATGCAATTACTGGGTCTGGACCTGCAAACAGTTTAGAAGATAGGGCACATACAACACCAACTGCCATGGTGCAGTGTACTTCCAACTGGGAAGATCTCCAAGTTTGCCAAGCAAACCACGAGATGTTTCTAGTTAAGCCTTCCACAGAAACACTTCCCTTCTGGGATGAATTGTGGGTGTTATTCCCATGTCATGCTTTCATTAATTTCCAGGACAATCCCTTAAGTAATTGGGACACAAAAGGAGGGGGGAAAGGGAGAAGCAGGACTTTAGCTTTGGACAAAATAAGCCTCCAGGGCATCTGATTAATTTTCACGCAGACTCTACTTAAAGGATCTCAGAGAGCTGAAGAGGGAAGTAAGCAGACCTCGATGTTCCCAAAGAGCTGGTGCAATAAATCCTCCCTTCATTAGGCAAAGAAAGTGCATGCTGGCAGGATTATTATGCAGGGAAGCGAAGCTCAGACTTCACAAGGCAGCTGAAACGGATGGTGGGGACAAGCCAACTCCAGCTGGTTGGTGCTATGACCCTGGGCTGGCAAATCCTGCCTGCTGCCTCCTGCTCCAGCCCGGGGCTGGTGTGGAAAGGGACAGGAGTCACGTGTAAGTCGCCTGTGTCCCAGTTAGCTCCGGGTAATCCTGGCATCCAAGAGGCCAAACAAAGCGAGCAGCTGAAGTGTGCACAAGGGACTAAAGATGAGCCGGGTGTGCCACCAGCCCTCCCGGAGTGACCCATGACTCAGTGGAGCGATGATTGGAGTTTCACTCTCCTTTGCACCCACCTAGGTCTGGGACCAAGGGAAGAGAGAAGGACATCTTCCTGATGGAACCTGCTGTGAGACATCCCTGTCCTTGCAAGAGCGACAGGAGGCATGAGGGGTTCCCCTCTCTGCTGGAGGTCAAGTCTTCACAAATCCCTTCTACCCTCCCATGGGGCAGAGGGGACACATGGGATCAATAGGACCCTGCTGCCCTTTTCTTCAGAGCTGAACAAAACTCTGCCTCAGGAACTTCTTCCTATTCCCAGAATATTGCAATTTTCACTTGAAATGGCCTGAAAACAGAACAATCCAGGAAGGGGCAGATGTGGCAGGGGTCCCATAAAAAGGTATGGGTGGTGGTGGGAGATGGGGAGGCCTTTCCCCAGGGGAGGAACAGGAGCTCCAGAAAATGCTTATGATGCTGTCAAAAGGCTTGGCTGGGAGAGACCCAGAGAAATGTTCACAGACCACCAACATGGCCACAGGGCAGATAGAAGTAAATCGCAACTAAGAAGAGGAAACCTCATTTGTCCAAAGCAAATGAACTGCTGAGTAAATGGCAAATGAGTGAATGGCAAGAACCTGAGAACAAGGCTGAAACAAGGAAAGATTATTCTCCCCATGCTTTCCTTAGATGTTGTAGTCGACTGGTGCTGGTGAAAATCAAACAGAAGCCTTTCGGATGCCAAAAGGCAGTACAGGTAATTTTGAAGGACATCAAATGAGTCAGCTGAGAGAGCCAAGCCCAGAAATGTGCCTCCTGTTAGGCAAAATCTACATGTACCTCTTGCATTGACCTACATAATGAAGTATTTGCTATTGTATAGAAGAATAAAGCAAACTAATTCTCATTTGTTTGGCTTTTTGTACTGAAATAGCCTTTGTACTTCACAGGACTTCAGATTTGAAGACTATTTTTGTAGCTTTACCCTGCTTCTACTGAGGATTGCAAAAGATTGGAAAAGATTTCTATCTCGCATTTTGTGGAAAAATCCTGAGAACATTTCAAAATGGCATTGAAATTATTAATAGCTTTTGGCAAATAAATGTAACAAAAGTGTAACCAGTTAGACAATGTTTCAATACATCTCTGAAACATTAAAAATGGGGCTCAGGAGATATTAAAGTGACACAGCAAAATGACAATTTTAGCAATTGAAAAAAAAAAGATGCTGTAAGCTTGCATTCCATTTTATCTTACTTTTTGGTCATCCTGTTTTATTTCTTAAATTGTTTTTCTCTACTCCATTGCTTGCCCATCAAACAAAATCACAGAAGTCTCCTGGCTATAGCAGGAAATATCTGTTCAGTCCAGAGCTCTTGTAGGTGTTAGTAGGGGGTAGCCTAATTTCAGATGCAGGTGTGGTTTTTAAGGTAACCTTTTCTTCTTATTGAAAGTTTTCACTACCTTTGTGAGGCAAGATCATTACCTAAGTTGAACAGATGGGAAAATGGAGTCATAGAGAGATCAATTTACCTGGGTAAGATCCCATACCAAATTGGAGAAAGAAAGGGAGAGAGACAGACAGACCTGGGAATAAATCACAGGCCTTGTGACACCAAAGCCTTTGTGCTGGCTTGAGACCCCTCTTCTTTCCTCAGCTAATGAATCGATGATTAACAAAGGCTGCTCCATTTCTGACAGTTTAATCGTCGATTTCTACTTTACACTTTGGTTCACTTTGGCTGTTTTTAATCTTTATGAGGCAATCCTCACAAAGAGAGGAAGCAAACAGAAAATAAATCTCGGAGCAAGCAAGCCCTCTTGTCATAAAAGTGCAATAAGCAGATCTTATATGTCAGAAAATATTTATCTGACCAATAATGTTTGCATTTAGACCCAGTCAATAACAAACAACCAAATTACATTTAATATGAAAACATTTAAAATGGGCTCATCATCTTCTAAATAAACATAGCACTAGTCATAATGGTGCTCTGCTAGAGCCAAAGGCTCAGTGTTACTTGATTTATTGTTTAACTTGAGTCTAATTGCTGCCTATCTGATGTCTCTGGGAGCATGGGCTTCTGTCACTCATCTGAACACAATTTCCTTTTCATTACTGAGGCACACCAGGAATAAACCCCAGCTCTCCTGATACCCTGTCCAGGGTGGTCACCTCAAGACTATTAACCCTGAGCTAAGGAGACTGAAATGTTTGATTAGTTCACTCAGTAAAGGTTGGTAATTTCCTCTCTATATGTGGCCTAATTTCTGAGCACAGTTTGCTTCAACCTATGGCCCTGTGAAGTCTCTGTTTGCATGGGCCACACAAACCCAGAGCTGCTAGGGAGCAGCTCTGAGAAGGGCAGGAGAGCCTGGAAGTGTCCCAGTGATGGGACTCAGCAGTCTTTGCTGGCTGCTGTTTATGACAGGAGAGTCTTGGGTGTCGACGCCTCCTTTATATCTTTTATCTAATGACTGTAACAGGCCTTGCAGACACATGTGAGGCTGTAGGATAAGTGGCATTGATATTTCTCCCCCAAAATAGGAGATGAGTAGCTCAAGTTCTTACAACCTGGGGGATGTCTCAGACCACAGGGCCCCTGCATTTACCTAGTATCTGTGGCTTCAAAAACTTTTCCCTTGATCAACTTGTCATCTCCTACTCCATCTTTTCAGGAAAGGATGGATCAGCGTGCTGATTCATAAAATGTCATCATTATACATCCAATCCCCACTTTAAGAACAGCTTAGTGGCTGACACTACCTCAGAGCTAGGATTTACACACAAGATGTGGGACTTGCACTGTAGGCACCTTTTCCACATGATCCCCTTGACTGCTGGAAGTGGGAAACAGGAGGTATTTTGTCTCTGAAGACTGATGAGTCCACTGAACTGATCAAATACCAACAAACCCAGTACTTCTGGCTATTATAATGGTAGTTTCTGCAGCTCTGTAGTGTGTTTGCAGTCTTTGGGCTACAGAAAACTTGGTGCCTGTTTTTAGGATGGGGAAAGACCTGGTTATGGTTGGGTCTGTTCTCTCCCATTTATTTCTCAGTGTCATTCTGGCTTGTGTTATCCCTCTACTTATAACCTGAGTTTGATCATAACACTCTTCCCTCTATCCTAGGAGGACTGTGAAGTATAACTCATTAAACCCTGAGAGGTGAATATAGAATTCAGACATAACACATAAGTCAATTCTTGCTAAAGTGATACCTTTTGCAATGACTCCTTGGGCTTGTTTCATTTGAAAAATGGTGAGAAATAATATTCAGATTAGCTATAGCAGCATATGCCACTGGTTAGATAGGATACTTAGCAATTAAGCTATGCAACAAACTGATTACTGTTTGGGTTCTGGCCTTGCAGGAACACTGTGATGGTGACTGCCCTCTTTGTTTATAAGATTTTGAGTACATTGAAAACATTTTCATATTAAGTGTGTTGGAAGGGTTGTTATTAAAGCAGTTGAAAGGACTAAGCACAATCGTGGTTGATCAAATACATATTTTTAGTGAAACCAAGAATTTCTGCAGCGATTCTTATGGAAGGTTGCATGGGAGAAGGAGAGGAAATAAAACCCAAGTGCCCCACGGTCCCTGATGTTTGCAATATCACTGCTTAACTGCAGCATACATCTAAACTGCACCTCCAAAAGTGGGACAAACACCTGCATTGGGAGTCAACTGCATTCATGATCCTTTGCCTATTCAAGCTGTAACAAGGGAAACTAGTGATAAAAGGCTCTCCTATGCCTTGTCTGCAAATTGCTTAGGAGCACCACGGGGCAGGGCTGTGCTGCTCTCTGGGGACCAGTGGCTTGGATGCCCCCATCTGACGGGCACGTGGCTGAAGGAGGGTTGCCCATCCCCAGAGGGTTTGTACCATCTCAGAGGGGCAGTGATGCTATTTCCCCACCATAACTCAGGCTCCTTGTTTAGAGCAATGCTAATTTTCCTGTCCCCTGGCTCGCAGGCAGACACTTCTCCCCCTCCTCCTCATCCCAGAGACAGCTGCCTTTCTGCAGTGACAGTGACCTTATGATCCGAGAGCACAAGGTTGCCAAATCTCATGATAGATGACGTTTTTCTGAAAACCTGCTCTTCTGGGCTGTTTCCAGAAGGTGAAGGAGAATAGAGCCCAGCTCTATGCATTTTATTAATTCCATTATTTTAAAGCAATCTTAATATATTCGAGCCTTAAGAATTAATATTTTCAAGCCTTAGCAATTTTGAAAATGGAGTGTGCTTTGCTGGTTAGACCCAAGGGAATAGCCTGATATATTAGTATAAACTTTACTGTCTGGTGATGAACATTTGCATATGGAAGACCCTGTCCTAGTCTATTTTATGAGAGTAAACAGTTTTCTTATGGTTTCGCTGATCATTGATTCCTGAGGGGACTACTGTACTTGGAAGGTCCAAAAAGCTCAGCTGCCAGCATCATGTGAAGTGAGGTCTGAAATAAGTGGGAAATAAATGAGAGGAAGGTGGACAAAGCCAATACTTAAAGGGGCACAGTGGCAACTCCTTTGCAAGAGGAAAAACATTTAATTAATGTTCTTTCTCCATAATTTGCTTGGAAACACAGACTGAAAAGCTGACCTGGGTGGTCTTGTTTCAAAGGAGTTAAAGGAAAAATGTTTTCTTTGTGCAGAGGGACTTAGAGAAATAGGCACAAGTTTTTCCTGTCCCAAGTGGGAGAAAGGAGTCAAGTGTGGGAACAAGTGCCGGGAGGCAGAGAGGTGGGCAGAAAACGGGAAAAATGCTGCCTACAAAACTGAGCCTGGAAATCCACAGTGTGGACATCAATCAGGAGGGAAGTTTTAGTGAGGGCCAGCAGCAGATTTTGTGTTGCTGATGACACAACACAGTGGCTGTGTGTCCCAGGGCCTGGGCTGGGACAAACCTTCTGCTGAGTAGAGCAGTGCAGCATCATATGCCAACCCAAATGAATTCAACTGGTGTAACACATTCATTAACTAAACCCTACAGCCATTATCATTCTGAAAAATAATTGAGAATGGCAAAGCTCCCAACACCTCCCAATGCCCTATTTGTACACAGGACTGTCCCTTTTTTTTTAGTCACTGGTTTCCTCCTTTTCCCTTTTTATGGCTATTATTACTGGAATTATTGCTGTGCAAACAGTTAGTCTGTCTATGTGCAACATTGAAGTTACAGTTTCACTCCTAGATGGCAGTGTAAATTATTACATGGGCTACCCTATAATCTTTGGTCATGTTCCACAGCAAGGTAATTGATTCCCAAGTCACTAAAGCTAACTAACATGACTATAAATCTAATGCTTGAGCAGTGTTTGCTATTAAAAAGTCAACATCTACAATAGTTACTACACTGCAATTACTGAGAAAATGCTGATTTGCTTTAGACTGGGAGCAGGGAATAATTGTAGCCTCTCTTGAGACCTAGAGTGTGATAATTGGTGGTGAATGGTGGGTTTTTCCAGTGGTGATCACATAGGTTGTCTCTCTGCTTACTTATTCCCAGAGCCCTTATAGCATCACTGTTCCTGCAGCTGCCAGTGCTGGGCTTGGTACTTCCACCTGCATGTGGCCAAAATAAATAAACCCTCTAGGAAGAGCACACAAATTCAGATTTTGAGCTGGTGCAGGCCTACAGTGAAGTCCAGAGACTGTGCCAATACACAGAAACCTGCTGCCTTCCTCTACCACTTCCGAAGTCAAGTGAGAAATCTCATGACCTCTGAATTCAGGCCTCTGGACTAGAGCCTACCTAGAAATATGTAGGTTTTTCAAGTTGTGTCACTAGATTTTTACCTTAAGGATGATGTACTGGATCTGTGTGCAATGTGCTCTAGCCTTTGATGCTTCAGAGCAACTGGGGCAGTGTGCAGCAGCCACTGCTTTGCTCTTCAACCCCATGGGAATAGCTCTGGAGATCAGGATGTGGCTGGTCACTGGCCTGGTGGCTTTCCATGCCACTATGTCCATGGGGAGGGAGGTCAATGTTACAAGGCTACCCTCAGGAACAAGGATGTCAAATCTCAAGGTTTCAGATAGTTATTTCAGCTAAAATACAGTTAGCACCCAGACCTGGAGAGTGGAGACCCCATAACAGGCCATTCTACTGGTGTCAGGGAAAGAAAGCACAACATTTGAGAGGAGTTGATTTAGTAGCGGCTTACCAAATATTTTATGTAGGGCTGTGCAAAATATCTGGAGGGAAATCTGGAAGTCTTCCCTTTTCATGGCTTTCACTAGAGGTTTTTTTCCTGCTGATTTCCCCTTGCGGAGAAACAAGCAAGCCCGAGCAAATAAACAAGGCAATCCATAGGAAATACCCCATTTCCCTCTCATCCTTTTATTCCCTCAAAACAAAATCCTTCAACTGCTGAATGGCTGAAGACATCTTGCTGCTTATGACAAATAGACTGGAGAAGCTGCCACCTGCTTTGATGCTCCGTTGTTTTTTTTTTCAAACTAGTGAAGACAACTGATTTCTGCACTACCAAGTGACCAGGGACAAAAATCACATAAACAGTGGTGCAGGATTGAAAATGTCATTTTTATACACTCTCTGGCAGAAACAGAGAATAATCATAGTAGTAGTAGCAACAGTAATAGTAATAGCTTAGAAAAATTTTTCATTTACTCCTACAGTTGAATGCTAACGAGTGAACAAGTTAAACACCAGCATCCTCCTCACCACTAAAATAGCATGAGCAGAGCTCTGCACTGCTTTGGCTGGGGATGGAGAGGGACATGGATATGGATGCAGGCTCTGTGTGGCAGCTCCCTGCAGACTGCCTGCATGGGAACACCTTCCTTCCTTGCAGCACTTATCCTGCAAACTGTGGTGACTGAGGGCAGATGCTTCAAAATGATCCTAATGAGCAAAAGTAGAAAAGCAGTCTGAAGGAAAGGAAGAGGGAAAGAGAGGAAAAAAAAAACCCAAAAGAAACCCAGATGTAAAGGATACTTTTTAAAATGAGTCTGTTTAGCAGAGACCATGTTTATATTACAGCTGAGCACCGTTTTACTTGTGTGGCTGCTCATACATCATTGTGCTAATGAGGTAATGAGTAACTAGGTGCCTGTATACTACAAGATGCTTTATTTCCACAGAACAACTCAAACCTTCTAAAAATAAGGTTTGAAACCCAAAACCAAACAGCTGGGATGCTTTGAGAATAGTGGTAAGAGAAGGAAAGCGAGACCTGGGTTTAGCCCTGTCCCCTTGGGAGCTGTCTGGGGTTTTAGAAAGCACCTTTTCTTGGCTTTCCTGCACCCACGGACTGACACATGAGCCAGCTTTCCCTCTGCTCCCACTGGGAGAGTGTGAAAGGAGCAGGAAGAGGCCCCTGCCCGGCCTTCATCCCGGTAAACAAAAGAAAAAAGAAGTTCGCATTTACCCCCGATTATCCTGCAATTGCCTAGACCCACACGGAGCACTGTGACCTGATCTCTGTGCTGCCCTGCAGTGCCAACCAGAAATCCCTCCAAAACTGAGCCGTTCGCACAGAACCAACAAGGGTCTGGGTGCTTATGGTGGGACTGAAATGTTAAATACCTCCAGCATGTTCATTTATTTATGACTTCTTCAGCCTACAGTAACTACAAGCAATAATTGGATTGTGCTCGGCATAGCTGGATTGATTTGCTACTTAATAATGAAACCAGGTCCTCTGTTGATAATGGCATCCCTAGAAACGGGGAGGTCGGGTGAAAAATGCATTCAAGGCACAATGCTAATGCTGAAAACTCACGTGGCTCTGGGTGCAGAGCAGGATCTTTGCCAGATGCAAATGTTGTATTGGTGACTTTAAAACACGGTCTTTGTGGCCTCCTGTGCCTTCCATGAAATATTTACCAACTTTGGCAGGGCTGTTATTTAGCGTTTTGACAAAGCACAGAGAACACAGCGTATTTTTCCATAGTTTCCTGAAGGTCGTGGCTAACCCTCAGTGCAATCTGCAGTGGCCTCTGGTTGCCTCTGAGGGAAAAGTGGCATTTAGACTGAATTGCAGAGCAGCACTGGGGAGTCGAACTACCCAAACCCCTGTCTTCATATGAAACAAGAGCCTAAAGTGGCATAAATATGACCAACCCAGAACCTGCTGTGCAGCCCTTTGTGGAGGGTATCCATGCAGATGGGGCTGTTTCTCCCGTGCTGCTCCTTGTGCCTTGCTGGCAGCACAGGCAATGAAATAGGAGCAGGTGGCTTGTGCCTTGCTGGCTGCACAGGCAATGAAATAGGAGCAGGTGGCTTGTGCCTTGCTGCTCTTTTCTTCAAGCAGGGCCCTACCTCTACTGGCAGCAGCTTAAGGACCAGAATTATGGCTACAGCATCTCTGAGGTGTGCTTAAGGATGCCCACTCTGGAGACATACATATAATCTGACTTTCCCTGGGCTTTGCCTTTTTGAGCAACCACGATGCTCTGACCCTTTACTGAGCTTGTGACTTTGGGATGCACTTGCACCGAAAGCCACATGAGATTTTCTAGGGCGTTGATACATCCTATGATGGCTACAACTCAAATCACTCCAAAAAGTGCTTTTGCTGCTGCTTCGCATCCAGCACTGGCCAGGCTGGAGCAGCTGACCTTGTATTTTGGGTGGTCTGTGGGTACAGAAGATGCTTTTGAAAGGGCACGTTTCCTCCTGTGGTACAGTGGCCAGTGGAGATAAGATGCACACAAGCACAGCCCTATGAAGGTGTGGGCACAGCTGGAGGCCCCGGTTTTCTCCTATTCCCCTCTGCTCATCCACCCTGGATGCAAAAAAACCCTTTTACAAGGAAGAGATGTCCAGGGAGTGTTAGGAGGTGAGGAGATGCACTCAGCAGTGCCCTTCCCAAGCACAGGAGAGCACAGGAGGCACGGGGCCACCTCAGTTGGAGCTGACGTGGCGCTGTGGAACACCCAGCTGTGTCCAGGTCATTGTGCATCCTCCCTGGAGGAAGGTGGTGGCCGTGGCTGTCCCCACACACCCTGTCTGAGCACACAGGTGCCCTGACCTTGTGCAAGCTGCCTGTTAAGCCCTCCCAGGACAGGCTTCAGGAGAACAAAGAGGACAAATTGGTTATTCAAATGCACACTTTAGGAAGAAACTCAGCTTCACGATGCCACCTCCACTCGAAGGTTTGCCTGACGTCGCGTGCAAGTAAGATATAAGCAGAGTGCTTGAGGCATCCACGCTGAGGAAATCAGGAGTTTGACGGGAATGAGAGCATTGCCCAGCTCATTGCTTGCCTGTCAGGAGCTTTATAGAGGTGGCTGCTCTGGGCAAGAGCAAAGAGCGCAGGCTCACCTGTCTTGAAAATGCACAGCACTTGTGCAGAATTTCATCATCCTGCACCTGCACAATACTCAGGGCAGACCCAGATGAGAGGATGGGATCCAGGTCTGGTGCCTTTGCATTTTTCTGGACACCACTGTAAGATCTGCAAGGTACTAAAATAAATATACAACCCTCATGTAGGTAGTGACCTGTATTGAGGCAACTGTTGTGCTTGGTGTGTGGATGCGAGGTGCTGTCAGCAGAGGAGAGTCTGTCAGAATCAGTTTACAACAATATGAATTTAGAGAATGTTTGCATTTCTCTTTCTATATGCACTATTAGTTGATGGCTTACTATTATAATATGATTATGATTTATAGTTATTGACAGCTTGAGGAGCAAGATGGGATTAAAGCAAGACTCTTGCTTGTGGTAGGTTTAAGGTGGGAAATCAGTTAAGGGAGGCTTGAATGTCCCCACACCTAAACATGCTACCACATCTCATGCAAAATGTTTGGTGCCTAATGCTCCCCTGGTGCAGTGCCCAGAGACTTCGTGACCAAATGTCACACACCATTAGGCACACAGAGATCTTGGTTCGGCTCAGGTGGAGATTTAAGGTTGCAGTGACCTTGAGGCAACTTATTTGGGGTGATGTGCAAGTCAGTCATGAAGCCCAGGTGCTGAGAAACCAACCCCACTTTTTTTGAAGAGTTTGAATTCACTTTTTGGACTGGTATCTCAATTCCTGGCACAAAAAATGTCCTAACCCAGAACCCACCTTTCCCTCTTTGAACATGCACACAGAATAAAACCACAGGTTGCTGCAGGAAATCTGGCAGTTTGCTTGTTTTGTGGACTCTTTCCCATCCATGTGCATATGCTTATGTGCAAAATTAATGTATAGTTTTCTCTCTAAAAATAGAGGTATTTCAGTGAGAACCAGGGCTAGTGGATGGTAGTGCTGAAGGAATTTTGAAGGCAATCCTGAAGGTCCTGTGCATTATGTACTGTCACCATTTAATAAGACCTTATGCATCCAGGATGACTAGAATTGCCTGGCTGCAACAGGATGACTAGAATTGCCTGGCTCCTGCATTTGGAGCATTTGAAGTTGTGGGACTGCTGTCCCACATCCCCACCTTGGTTATTCTCAGCACTGAAGGAACAAGGGAGAAACCCCCGAGAGGAAAACTCCAGCTTATTCACTGAATGACAGCATGTCACCAAATAAAAAAAAGAAAGCATGAAAAGCAGGTCATGCCTGTCATCCCTAGTGCGAATCCCCTCTGATGCTGACAGCCCTTGTTTCACTATTTGCACAGCCAGTTCCCTTCCCTTGTGGGATAATTAGCAGCCAGGCTGGGCGACGTCTGACCGGGATCTCTGCCCCAGGGTCACCCACACTGGGTCACAGATGTCCTGCCTGTGCTTGAGGAGGACGGGGCCCCCAGATGATGCAGGAGTCTTCTGCCATGCGCCACCTTTCCCCTGCTTTATTGGCCAGGGTGGAAGGAGATAGGGAGATCAAGCAAAAAGGCCATCTCAGTGTTAAAAACACAGGTGAAGTCTTACATCTTGATGTCCAAGGCTATGGGTTAGGTGCATTTAAACCAGCCCTACCACTAAATCCCTGATCCTGAGGGATTTAAATCCAGGCCTAATTCATGACATAACTGTACATCCTAATGGAGGAAGGTCTTTGAATAAAGCCTGAGTTCAGTGAGATCCTCCTAAGATGCTGTCTTATTCATTTTCGCCTTTGGACATACGTCACTCTTGCTCTAAATATCAGACTCTCTCAGTCTGCACAAAGCAGGTTCTTCTGTGGAAAGTGAGCTGAGCTGCATGAATCTGGTCTCTTTTTGCCACTGGTACTCTAAGGAGCCCATTGGTGTGAGGATGGACACAGCTCTTTCCCTGTCAGCAGACACATTTGGTGCTGTCTGCATGACCAGCCCCTAAGCAGAGGGGCTGTTTTGGTGAAGTGGAAAGGTGTTGATAAAAGTAGTATTTTGGTAGAGAAAGTACTCTTGCCAAAATGCTGTGAAAATTTATGTTTTGCTAAACATCTTACTCGCCTGTGAAAAAGCAGAAAAATTCACAACAATCTGCTTTGACTTTCCCTACCAAAATAAAAAAAGTCTTTATTTTGCAATTTTTTTAGAGGTTATGAGAAACATGTAATATAAAATGCCGCCGTCAATGTATTTCAATCTTTCCAAACATTTGGTGGTGACTTTTAAAATCTGAAATGCATTATATCAGGTAGGGCCCAGGATAAAAACAAGGCAAGAAACCCTCTGAGAATGAGAATTGAATTTCTTCCATATTCTGTTTCCATGGCCTAATCTCAAGGGGGTCAGCTGCGTTTTGGGAAGGCAGCACTGCCATAG